>NC_091121.1:188970181-189190181 GCF_040183065.1 Periplaneta americana
TAGACACAATTTTAACACTTTGTTTTCTTAGCTACGCTCCTCTGCAAATAAGATATTTTGTTTTCTTCGACGGTGTTATTTGTTGTTCTTGTCGTGATGGTCCTGGATCTTCAGGTGTATCAGGAGGCCTGGCTGCGGATCATCTGCTCCAACACTCATTAATCATGGCCGGAATAAATTAGACATATTGAAGCGCACAACGGTATAAAACAACATGTCGACAAAGCCACTGAGAATGGGTGAAACCCAACAGGTAGATGCAATGACTACTAGATTTGGCAATGCTGGGATCTATTGTATTTCTGCCACACGGCTAGGGGTTGAGTAGAGGATGGGGGTTTATGAGAGATTACCAATTCCAAGAAGAGAGGCCGTCATGTTTCCGAGCCAAGTATTACACTCTTACTACGTCATACTACTTTTGACCAATAAAACGGTACAAAAGGACGTATTTCAACTAATCATGGCTGCTTATCGCACAATTTTATCGCGACCGTAGCATTTGTTCAATTTTATCGCGTCCCTAGCAGTTTTTTTAATTTTATCGCGTCCCTAGCATTTGTTTCTTTGTTTGCAAACATTTGAAACTGCGGTGGTCTGGACGTCAAAAAAAAATATATATATGTATATAAAATTACAAACCACTCCAGTCGATGCACAGCAGTTTCAAATATGACTCCCATTGGCATTCAAGAACAAGAATTAATAAAAACACTGATCATACCTATGCATCTTCTGAAATCCGATTTACAAATAAATGAAGAGCACCATTCGGAAATCCTGAATTAGTTGAATATACCATGTAGGCCTAAATCACAAGAAGTTCCACTTCTATTACGCACACGTCCAATATAACATCAATTGAACCACCAACACATTCAGATTTGAAAATTGTACACTCAATAATTATTCCTTTAAAAATTATTCATTCGGAAATTCTGAATAAGTTGAATACACCATGTAGGCCTAAATCAACGAGTTCCACTTCTATTACGCACACGTCCAATATAACATCAATTGAACCACCAACCACATTCAAATTTGAAAATTGTACATTCAATAATTATTCCTTTTAAAATTATTCATGTTTATTTTTTATGTCATCGTCATTAATTAAAACTTTTCTAACACTTGTGTATATTAGTTAGGTTATGTTATAGCTTCTGCTATATGATATTATGGATAGTCACGTATCAGAGATTGTTTAATATTAAGATTTATTGAATATCATCTGTCAAGTGACGCTGATTACTGGGATTCGGATAATTGAAGTGGAATGTTGCATTTTAATAAAAATGAAACTGAATCAACAAAGTCTTCTTGACTAGTAACATTGCCATCGTGTATAATAGATCGAGAACTTCTCGACGAGAAGGCATTGCTCACTACTGCCATTTAGCATGCATCTAGCGTAATATTTGTAATGTTGAGATGGTACAATAATACATTTGAAGACAGTTGTATTTTCGTAAGTCAATTAATATTTTCTTGTATTGGAGTACTTCGTTACTTCTAATCTTTATATACTTTCTTCTAATCGTGTAATAGTCAATTAAATCCCACTCGAGTTTTGATTTTCTCTAGATAAATCAAAACGTCTAGAGAGATTACTGTTGACTATTACACGATTAGAAGAAAGTATATAAAGATTAGAAGTAACGAAGTACTCCAATACAATAAAATATTAATCGACTTACGAAAATACAACTGTCTTCAAATGTATTATTGTACCATCTCAACATTACGTTAGATGGCAGTAGTATTTTATGATTATGTTTTCTTGTTATCAGTTGTGCCAACTATGGAATCTTCATTGAACTCTGTGGACGGTTACTAGTCAAGAAGGCTTTGTCGATTCAGTTTCATTTTTATTAAAACATTTTTCATCATCGGATCCCAGTAATCATCGTCACTTGACAGATGATTTTCAATAAATTAAACAATATCTGATACGTGACTATCCATAATATCATATAACAGAAGCTATAACAAACATAACCTATGTAATATAAACAAGTGTTAGAAAAGTTTTAATTAGGGATGATGAAATGAACAAGAAACGTTTTAATTAACGATGATAAAATAAAAAAAATAGACATGAATAATTTTAAAAGAAACAATTATTGAAAGTACAATTTTCAAATGTGAATGTTTTAGTGGTTGGTGGTTCAGTTGATGTTATATTGGACGTGTGCGTAGAAGGATTTCCGAATGGTGCTCTTCATATATGACCAGTGATCTTTATTAATTCTTGTTCCTGAATGCCAATGCGAGTCATATTTGAAAGTGCTCTGCATCGACTACAGTGCTTTGTAATTTTCTGTTTTTTGACGTCCAGACCAGTACAGTTAGAAATGTTGGCAAACAAAGAAACAAATGCTAGGGGTAGTGATAAAAAGAAATGCTAGGGAAGCGATAAAATTAAACAAATTCTAGGGACGTGATAAAACTGTGCGATAAGCAGCCATGATTGGTTGAAAGACGTCCTTTCGTACCGTTTTATTGGTCAAAAGTAGTATGACATAGTAAAAGTGTAATAGTCATACAAAACATTTATTTTATCACAAACAAAGGAATGCCTCAATCTCAGCTTGGCGATGTGTAGAGAATAGGCCTACAGTTATGAGTTCGAATCCTGCCTAGGCTACAGTCGTAAATCTTTAATAAATATGATGTTCAGGCAGTGCATTTTCGTTCCCAAACAAGTTAGTAAAGCTATCGGTTAGTATATCCTGCAGTTTCAGGATTCAAACTCTAACCCTAAATGCTTACGTCAGGACGCTACGAAAGGTATAGTTCAGGTCAAAATGAAATACAATATAAGATAGATTGATCAATTAAAATAATATTAACACAAAAGTCTGATTGAAAATGCAACTCACTTATTATTAGAATCAGATCACAATATACAGGGTTAGTTGAAAGTCCCGCACCACCTAAATAACTTTTGAAGCATACGGTTCAGTGACATGAAACTTGGTATGTGAGGATAACCATATACTAAGAACTCAATAATGGTATTACCGAGTTTTTCTACTTCCGGTTTAACCGGAAGTAACTCCAACTCTCTTATTTTAAATGGAACACCTAATATATTATTTTATTTTTGAATAGTACCATTAAGAACTTTTCAAAATTTACCCACACTTGATACTTCTGTACAAAGTCAGTGTTACGAAATCAAGGAAATAGAAAAGTGTATCGAATATTACAATAATGAACGCACTACCTAAATAACTTTTGAAGCATGTGGTTCAGTGATATGAAACTTGGTATGTGAGGATAACCATATGCTAAGAACTCAATAATGGTATTACCGAGTTTTTTCTACTTCCGGTTAACTCCAACTGTCTTATTTTAAATGGAACACCCAATATATTATTTTATTTTTGAATAGCCTACTCATTAAGAGCTTTTCAAAAATTACCCACACTTGATACTTCTTTACAAATTCAGTGTTGCTAAATCAAGGAAACAGGAAAGCGTATCGAATATTAAAATAATAAATGCACTACCTAAATAACTTTTGAAGCATGTGGTTCAGTGATATGAAACTTGGTATGTGAGGATAACCATATGCTAAGAACTCAATAATGGTATTACCGAGTATTTTATGCTTCCGGTTTAACTGGAAGTAACTACAACTCTCTCATTTTAAATGAAACATCCAATATATTTTTACACTGAATTTGTACAAAAGTATCAAGTGTGGGTACTTTTTGAAAAGCTCTTAATGAGCAGTATTCAAAAATAAAAAAATATATATATTGGGTGTTCCATTTAAAATAAGAGAGTTGGAGTTACTTCCGGTTAAACCGGAAGTAGAAAAAACTCGGTAATACCATTATTGAGTTCTTAGTATACGATTATCCTCACATACCAAGTTTCATGTCACTGAACCGTATGCTTCAAAAGTTATTTAGGTGGTGCGTTTATTGTTTTAATATTCGATACACTTTTCTGTTCCCTTGATTTAGTAACACTGAATTTGTAAAGAAGTATCAAGTGTGGGTAATTTTTGAAAAGCTCTTAATGAGTAGGCTATTCAAAAATAAAATAATATATTGGGTGTTCCATTTAAAATAAGACAGTTGGAGTTAACCGGAAGTAGAAAAAACTCGGTAATACCATTATTGAGTTCTTAGCATATGGTTATCCTCACATACCAAGTTTCATATCACTGAACCACATGCTTCAAAAGTTATTTAGGTAGTGCATTTATTATTTTAATATTCGATACACTTTCCTGTTTCCTTGAATTAGCAACACTGAATTTGTACAGAAGTATCAAGTGTGGGTACTTTTTGAAAAGCTCCTAATGAGCTTTATTCAAAAATAAAAAAAAATATATTGGGTGTTCCATTTAAAATAAGAGAGTTGGAGTTACTTCCGGTTAAACCGGAAGTATAAAAAACTCGGTAATACCATTATTGAGTTCTTAGCATATGGTTATCCTCACATACCAAGTTTCATATCACTGAACCACATGCTTCAAAAGTTATTTAGGTAGTGCATTTATTATTTTAATATTCGATACTACACATTTCTCTTTCCTTGGCTTAGCAACACTAAATTTGTACAGAAGTATCAAATGTGGGTAATTATTAAAAAGCTCTTAATGAGCTTTATTCAAAAATAAAAATAATATATTGGGTGTTCCATTTAAAATAAGAGAGTTGGAGTTACTTCCGGTAGAAAAAACTGAGTAATACCATTATTGAGTTCTTAGCATATGGTTATCCTCACATACATACCAAGTTCCATGTCACTGAACCACATGCTTCAAAAGTTATTTAGGTGGTGCGGGACTTTTAACTAACCCTGTATGGTGGATTCCACTTTAAGAAAATAGCATTGAACATAAGGAGAGTCCACACCTGTGGAGTAACGGTCACCGCGTCTGGCAGTAAAACCAGGTGGCCCGGGTTCGAATCCCGGTCGAGGCAAGTTACCTGGTTGAGGTTTTTTCCGGGGTTTTCCCTCAACCCAATACGAGCAAATGCTGGGTAACTTTCGGTCTTGGACCCCGGACTCATTTCACCGGCATTATCACCTTCATATCATTCAGACGCTAAATAACCTAGATGTTGATAAAGCGTCGTAAAATAACCCAATAAAATAAAATAAAACGTAAGGAGGTTGTTCTAGCAACTATTTACAAGTATTTTTCTTGAGAACTGGGAATTAATTATTTTCATTTAATTCATAGAACATAATTTCATTGAGAACTAGATCGATTTCGTACGCTGAAATTGTATTACACCTCTAAAATTACCATATATTTAATTTACGTATAACGGGGTAACAGCTAAATTGATGGAATAGTCTTCCGCTCTGTTGCCAAAGATCTCAGTTGAAAATATAACAGACAAGTAGGGGTGGTACAGTTAAGACTAAGATTTCACACTGTTAAAACACGCTTATTTGAAAAAGTACACAAAATTTGACTGTCAGCAAAACAACAAAGGCATTAGGTATGTATCTTAGGTTCTTGTTTGATTATAGTGTGAAGTTAATAATGGAAATAATAAATAAATAATAAATTTGTATTACAAGCACTTCTTAACCTTTTTAATAACGAAAAACGTGTGCTGCACATAATCTTAGTTTTGTATTATAAGCGCTCCATAACAGTTGAAGAGTCCACTGCGAGAATGATGGATCTCATTTAAAATACATTTTTCAGGACAAGCATTTGAAAGTTTGAAATGCTTAGCGCTCAAAGCTTAACTGAGATTTTCCGATCATAACTGGACAGTGACTATCAGTGTTAATGCCATATAACTCTGTATGTACATTCTATATGCCTTAAGCTATGCATTGACAGTCTTGGTTCATTTTCGACAAGAAAGTGACATCCATCATTCTTGCAGTGGACTCTTCATTTAAAAACGGAAAACGTGTGCTGCACATAATCTTAAGTCTGTATTATAAGCACTTCTTAACCTAATAAAATAATAGTTTTATTATTATTATTATTATTATTATTATTATTATTATTATTATTCGAATACTTGGGATGTACTATAAGCAGTAACACCAGTAGCAGCCAGGAAGTCAAAAGGAGGATAGCAAAGGCCAAGGAAGCTTTTAATAGAAAAAGGAGCATCTTCTGCGAACCTCTGGAAAAAGAACTAAGGCAGAGACTAGTGAAGTGCCTTGTGTGGAGTGTGGCATTGTATGGGGCAGAAACATGGACATTACGATGAAACGAAGAAAAATTAATAGAAGCATTTGAAATGTGAATATGGAGAAGAATGGTGCGTGTGAAGTTGACAGACGGAATACGAAATTATGTTGTATTGGAAAAAGTGGATGAAGAAAGAATGATGCTGAAACTGATCAGGAAGAGGAAAAGGAACTGGTTGGGTCACTAGCTGAGAAGAAACTGCCTGGTGAAGGATACACTGGAAGGAATGGTGAACGGGAGAAGAGTTCGGGGCAGAACAGATGACAGATAACATTAAGATATATGGATCATATGCGGAGACTAAGAGGAAGGCAGAAAATAGAAAATTTTTGGGAATGCTGGGTTTGCAGTGAAATATCTGTCCATGAGGAGAACACGTATGTGTGTATGTATGTATGTATGTATGTATGTATGTATGTATGTATGTATGTATGTATGTATGTACAGGGACATCATTTTATTTTTACTTCAATTTTTATTGTACCTGAGTTTTTTAATGTACTTCATTCCCACCTCCTCTTCTATTGAAGTTCAACCGTCCTCCACACAGAACCAAGGCCGCATATAGGCCTAGTCATAGTAAACAGTACGTTCCAAAAATATGTTCGAGTTTTCCAGTGACGAAAGAATTGAATCATATTTTCGCACAGGTACTGTCGTCCATTTGCCTACGTCGCATCCCGGTTTCCTCCACCTGCTTCTGCTCGCTCCACTGTAAAGACTAGTGGCTGGCCTGTCTTAGCTCTTTTCTGAGAACATTAATTTCTGTTAGGAATTGGACGTCTACGTAATATTATACAATGTTTAAAATAACTTAAATAAAAGGGCCTCGTTAAGTAATTAACTGTCACGTGATTATCACCCTTTCTACGACCCTGCGACATAACCACTTGGACGGACAGTAGATAGTAGGTCTGAGTAATTTTATCTTTTCGAATCGGGTAGAAGTGAAGACTGAATTTACAGTACGTAAGGTACTCTTTTATAGAGTAGCTACAGAATTATTTCAACATGAGTTACTCGTACGAAGGACGAAACTGGTAATTGGAATTAGGTACAATAGTCTATAGTGTAATAATATGCACAAAAGAACTGAAGCCTGTATCGAAATGAACGGCCACCATTTTCAAAAATGTGTTTAAATATCCATATTATGATTATTTTTCAATTTAACTTCATTCTCTATATTGCACGCTAATGTGCTGTAGACAGTATAATATACACTGCATAATGAATACGTCAACATGGACAGCTCAGTTCGTGAGTAAAAACACTTATTGTTAATACTGTACTGTATTTTGATTAAACAAAAACGTAATTAAAATTATCAAACTCAAAATCGCGATATTTCCTAGTTTACGTAAATGGATAAACTACTTTTCTTCCCTCCTATACCTAGTAAAGTGATTTGTTTGTATATTACGCCAGTTTCATCGAACTCCGGTCGTGGAAGAGGGTGGCAAACGGTGTTTACGCTTCTCAACCGCTGATCCAAAGGTATAGCCAGGTTAATGTTAGAAATGTTAGTAAAAATAATGATGTCCCTGTATGTATGTTTCATTTAGGCATTTTAGGTCCTGTAGAATTTTAATAGGGGAATCCTGTGTACATGAAACGTACAGATATCTTAATAATAACATACGTCTAGGATACAGCAAACAAAATAGGTACGGATCTAGAAATTCGTCCCCTAGAATTAACAATCTCGATCCCTTTTATCAGATGTTGCTAGGATGTGAATTGAAATACAGCCTTTCTCCTTTAAGAAATAACCTGACCTACGTCACTCAAAGTCTGCTAATGGTCTTTGTTCCAACCTCTAGTCAGAGTAGGACTACTCGTATGTATGCAAGAAGCTACAAGAAATAAATGACTGGTGGATTCTTATTGCTCGTCCATTCTCCGGATTTTCAATTATTCTATTGTCCCAGACAATTGGCTCGTTGCTGTGGAAACACATTCTACCCGTCCGATTCCAATGTTAGAGACGGGGGAACAGGATTTAATTTAACGCCTCTTGACAACGTCATTGGACGGAATTTATTTTTTTTTACCTCCACTAAATATTCCACATGAAAACGTGGTGCTCGTTAGAGAAGAGCCATGTGTCACACCGTCAGACCAGGTCCTGGCCGCATGGAGATCTGCGGGTCCTCATATCTAATTAACGATAGAAGTATTGGCGAACAAACTTTGTGATTTTATCAGACCTCTGTTTCAAGCACTGGACTTATATATTACGTTATTTTTAATTTATATACTTAATACACAGGAATTTTACTTGGAACAAGTAACGCGATAGGTTTGGAAGTAAATCCCGAAAAGACAAAGTACATGATGTCTCATGATCAGAACATAGCACAAAATGAAAATATAAATTTCGGAATATGATATGATATGATATGATATGATATGATATGATATGATATGATATGATATATGATGTGATATATATGATATGATATATGATATATATGATATGATATATGATATGATATGATATATGATATATGATATGATATGATATGATATGATATGATATGATATGATATGATATGATATGATATATGATATGATATGATATAATATGATATATGATATGATATGATATGATATGATATGATATGATATGATATGATATGATATGATATGATATGATATATGATATGATATGATATGATATATGATATGATATGATATATGACATGATATGATATATGATATGATATGATATATGATATATGATATGATATGATATATGATATATGATACGATACGATACATGATATGATATATGATATGATATGATATGATGATATGATATGATATGATATGATATGATATGATATGATATGATATGATATGATATGATATGATATGATATGATATGATGATATGATATGATATGATATGATGATATGATATGATATGATGATATGATATGATATGATATGATATGATATGATATGATATGATATGATATGATATGATATGATATGATATGATATGATATACTTCGTCACAGCACTTCTTTACATATAATGGTGTACCTCACATTTCTGTATCCGGTGCCACTATTAACATATTACAGTAACACATTATTTGCAGTACACGTCTACACAAATACTCCCAATTACACTATGTACATTTTTATTTTATTACTTGTTCAATCTCCCCTTCAGTATTTCTCCTACATTTCATTTGCTATTCTCTCTTTGATAATTAATCGTAATATTTATAAAATTATATACGCCTTTCAAACCCTCTTTTTCCTCTAACTACTATCCACTAAAATTTCAATTTCACTTATTCTCTATAAATTATCATATTGAATTATTTGCCCTATTTGTTCTTTGACCTTTTCTCCTATCTTTCTCTTATATTCATTTACTGTTCCAACGTTCAAATGTTTGTACTAATTTTATGCTGTCACTTGTTCATTTCTCTTAACCCTTTTTCACTATTTTCACTCATTCCTATTTGCGCTCACTTTCACTTTCTCACTATTCCACTTACACCTAATCCTTTCACACTATTCTCACTTCCTATAAATACTTATATTTATCTCTACACATCAGCTTATGCACTTTCTCTCTCCCCTATACTTCTCTATCATTTACAATTTCCCTTTACTAGCACTTTTTGATCACATCCCCACATTTTTTAATCATATCTAATACCTCTGCTATATCCTCAGCTGTCGCAGGTTCTGTCCTTTCTTTACTGTTCGTCTCTGCCTTATTTCTGTCTTTGTATTTCTTTCTATTTATTTCTTCTTCTATTCCTCATTCCCCCCACGCTTTCACTTTCACATCCTAGATTTCCACTTACACTCACACCCTTAATCACTAATTTCTTCCCTATCACTTCCTGACTCTATTTCGGAATATGTATGGTAAGACTTTCCTGTGTTAAATTTCAACGTACCTCGTTTACATGTTTCGACCTATTTATGGGTCATCCTCAGAACCGGTCGTTGTTGGTCTTGGCACCACTTGTTCTGTTTCCTGTGAGGGTGTGTTTCTGTGGTATAGTGTAGAGTCAAAGAGTGTATGTGTTTTGAAATTGAGTTGTGTTTTGAGAATGTCGTTGGGGTGTGTTTTGTGTATCTGTATATTTCATATTGTTCTAGTGTGTTTAGTTTCTGGCTTTTTGGTTGGATGTGCAGTATTTCCATGCCTGTGTTGATGTCTCTGTGGGTGTGGTTGGCATTTGTGATGTGTTCTGCATATGCGGAGGTGTTTTATAATTTTGTTATGACTGTGATGTGTTCTTTGTAACGTGTTTGAAACGATCTGCCTGTCTGTCCTATGTAGAAGTTGCTGCAGGTGTTACATTTGAGTTTGTATACGCCTGTGTGGTTGTAGGTTGTAGGTTGTATCGCTTTATAATCCTCATTATCTTTGAATACGTTCATTAATTAATCGTTTTATACAATAATTCTGTGTTGTTTTGGGAAAGGGATATAAGCAATAAAAATTAGTTTGGAGATAAATGAAAATTAAACTTTGAACCCTTATTTTTTTTTTATTTTAGTAGGTTATTTTACCACGCCCTATCAACATCTTAGGTTATTTACCGTCTGAATGAGATGAAGGTGATAATGCCGGTGAAATGAATCCGGGGTCCAGCACCGAAAATTACCCAGCATTTGCTCATATTGGGTTGAGGGAAAACCCCGGAAAAAACCTCAACCAGGTAACTTGCCCCGACTGGGAATTGAACCCGGGCCATCTGGTTTCGCGACTAAACGCGCTAACCGTTACTCCACAGGTGTGGACTAGAACCCTTATTACAAATAATTTTCTACTCAAATAAAACACATCAACTGCTAGTATTCTTTCGAATATTGAACACACACTTGTATAATTTAACTTGTGTGATCATCTGGGTAACAAAATTATATCTGCACAAAAAATGACTTATCCCCCTTTACCTGAACATCACAGAATAATAATAATAATAATAACAATAATAATAATAATAATAATAATTACTCGGGAGGAAATTAAACACAGAATAAACATGGGCAATGCCTGTTATTATTCTGTTGAGAAGCTTTTATCATCCAGTCTGCTGTCAAAAAATCTGAAAGTCAGAATTTATAAAACAGTTATATTACCGGTTGTTCTGTATGGTTGTGAAACTTGGACTCTCACTTTGAGAGAGTAACATAGGTTAAGGATGTTTGAGAATAAGGTGCTTAGGAAAATATTTGGGGCTAAGAGGGATGAAGTTACAGGAGAATGGAGAAAGTTACACAACACAGAACTTCACGCATTGTATTCTTCACCTGACATAATGAAGAACATTAAATCCAGACGTTTGAGATAGGCAAGGCATGTAGTACGTATGGCGAATCGAGAAATGCATATAGAGTGTTAGTTGGGAGGCCGGAGGGAAAAAGACCTTTAGGAAGGCCGAGACGTACATGGGAAGATAATATTAAAATGGATTTGAGGGAGGTGGGATATGATGGTAGAGAATGGATTAATCTTGCTCAGGATAGGGACCAATGGAGGGCTTATGTAAAGGCGGCAATGAACCTCCGGGTTCCTTAAAAGCCAGTAAGTAAGTAAGTAAGTAATAATAATAATAATAATAATAATAATAATAATAATAATAATGGTTTATTTTAACTGGCAGAGTTAAGGCCATTCGGCCTTCTCTTCCACTCGACCAGTATGATAGAAAATTACTACAGTGCTATGAATATAACATAATTAATGCAATACAATACAATACAATACATTTCAAAGCAATACAATGCTACAATACAAGACAATATAATACATAATTAATATGACACAATGACAATTCTTTTTATCTTCACAACACCAATAAAATAATTATGTAGTAGTAGTAATAATAATAATAATAATAATAATAATAATAATAATAATAATAATAATAGTAATAATTAAATTAGGGCTAGAATTTTGATGACCTATAAATCTTGAAAAAATATCCTAAAAACAATGCATTTATGACCTAAAAATATTTCAAAAATGCCCTTAAAAATGCTCTAAAAATTGATCTTACATAATTGGCTTAATAGGAAAAGAGGTTTTGTACTACTTAATATTTAGACTAGTAATTAAATTACATTTTACATAATTTTTTCTAAGTAGTACACTTTAATTAATTATTTTACCTAATGTAGTTTCCATGTATGATCGTTCACCTCTGCTTCGGCATATGGACGTGAGGTCAGCAGTCAGCTGGTTGGTCTCGGCCCTTCATGGGCTGTAGCACCATGGATTTACTTAACTTTTAGTTTCCATGTAGTCTACCACAAGGCCACTCTTATGCGGAATTAGCAGGTATAGAGGAGTCTATATTGAAGGGGTGGTTGGACTTATCCATTACATGGGGTGTACTACGTTAAGATGGCAATATTTGTGAAGAAAAATGATTAAAATATTATACAAAATAATGGGTATTAATGGACAAAAGATGTAAAGAAAATATCGAAGGAAATAAATATTATTTTACATTAATATTAGGGATTTACGGCCAAAATTAAATGAAAATGCTTAAAAAATGACCGAATAAAACAAAAGATGCTCTTATGACTTGAAACAGGCAAAAAATAAAAAAAAATGCCCTAAAATATGTCTTAAAACACTCAGTTTATCACATAACATATAAATACTAAAGCAGTTATGTTTCTGGCTTACTATAAAAAAAGATACAATTTCATCAAAATCCTAGCCCTAGTAATAATAGTCATACTTACTTACTTACTTGCTTACTTACTTACTGCCTTTTAAGGAACCCGGAGGTTCATTGCTGCCCTCACATAAGCCCGCCATTGGTCCCTATCCTGAGCAAGATTAATCCAATTTCTATCATCATATCCCACCTCCCTCAAATTCATTTTAATATTATCTTCCCATCTACGCCTCGGCCTTCCCAAAGGTCTTTTCCCCTCTGGCCTCCCAACTAACAATCTATATGCATTTGTAATAATAGTAATACCTAAATTAAATTAAATTATTAAAACTCGATCACAATTATAACTTCAATTGTGGTTTGGTTGATGATCTTACCGGGATTTGAACCAGAGTTTCCGGCGTGGAAATCTGTTAGCATTAATAATTTAGCTAATGCATGCAAATGACAGGCAAATCCTAGTAATTATTAATTAGGAAGTCTGTAATTGTGTTACATGTCTCAGATATCAAGGGATGCGTTCAGCTCTAATTCTGCCAGTTATCGTTTGGCTTGCATATAGCGCGAGACCTTAAAATCTCCCTTTGCTACAGGAATCTAGAGAAGTGCGATACCCTCCTCCTCCAGTGCGGTTGTTATATCTCCCCCCTCCCCTCACGCTTTTCTCCCTACCACCACCCTCTACAATCGGTCTGGTTTCGGTATGCAGACGGAAGATGAATATTCCGTGGATGCAACAAGAGGTTTCCCATTACAAATACAACCCCTTTCGCCTCGTTTACTTTATTTGGTTCAATGTGAAATTTGTTAAACTCGGCATTTCCATTTCGCTTTACGAAACAGTGGAAAAAAGAATTTAACTTCCTCCCCTTCGCAGAAAAAGAAGAAACAACCCTTGTTTTAAACACAACATTCCAAATTACACTTTGTGATAAGTTTTATTCGGGAAGTAATACTACTGGCTTCTTCACCGGCGAGTATTGGCTCTGGGAACTGTTTAGATGTAAATTTAAAAGCTAGGCCATCATAATTCGTACTTATCTTTCTACTAGAGTGAGAAAAAGAGGAAATGAATGTGTGACGGAGCACTTTTACCCAAGTTTAGAGATTAAAAAATATATTACTTAAAGAAGAAAAAACTTTCTTCTAATAAGGCAGCGGTGGCGAAAATGTAATCGTGCGCCGAGCCACTGTGTAACCTGCAACGTGCATAGCACCTATAGAGGGAGGCGGACACCCGAAAGGGAAGTGAAGCAACTGTCTGACTTATTAACGGATTTTCATTTTCCTTACGTCAAGCACTTAAATATAATTTTATAGAGTATAAGGCTGCAAACTAATGTTTAGTACGTGTAACGAAGAAAGAAATGAACAATAAATGAACAATATCACAACCTAAAATTAACTGTCTTCAGAATGTCTCTGCGACAGAGTTTCAAAATCAGGAATTATGTCACTTACTGCCAGTCGTAGTTAATCACAAAGGTATTTGTCTATCAGTCATAATCTAAATTAGGTTTTTACTATTTTCATTGTTGAAAATAATTTTTCACAAACGTAAGTTGTAGCGAACATGACTTCAACAGAGCAAGCGAAAGAACGAAGGTACGGATATTTATTTTTTGGCAAACATTTGAAAAGTTCAACATCTGTCAAGTCCTTACATCTAGCTTTCATTGTAACATTACATTGTAAATCTGTGAGTTTAAATTGAAGACCTAACCGCATTATTCGTACATCTGCTGAAAAAGGATCGAAATAATAATAATACTAATAATAATACTACTACTACTACTATAATAATAATAATAATAATTATTATTATTATTATAATTATAATAATACTTACTGCCTTTTAAGGAACCCGGAGGTTCATTGCCGCCCTCACACAAGCCCGCCATTGGTCACTATCCTTAGCAAGATTCATCCAGTCTCTACCATCATATCCCACCTGCCTCAAATCCATTTTAATATTATCTTCCCACCTACGTCTCGGCCTCCCCAAAGGTCTTTTTCCCTCCGGCCTCCCAACTAACACTCTATATTACTGTTAGGTTTCGTAACAAGCTGCTTTTTACGGTGATGGGTTGTTAGCCCTTCGCCAAATAATAATAATAATAATAATAATAATAATAATAATAATAATAATAATAGTAACACAACCTTTTAATTTCATGAGTGACATGTAGTATAACGCCGTTTTATATTATACAACCGTTTTCCTCGTAATACTTGTGAACAAATCATACATTTAATATTCTCACCATATTGGCAGCAAAAAAATTCATCCTCCCATCCTATTTGAAATTTTCGTTTTTGTAGAGGTACATGGCTTCGAGAGAGACGTTGCGACGATATGCCACTCGCAGGTCAGAGATAAATACAAATGGAACGAAGTTTGACTCCAGTGATTGAGAGGGTGGAGGTTGGGGGAGCAAGAGACATGCACAGCTATCATTGCGAGCCACAATGTGCTCGTGAGTTATATTTTCGCCACGGCTGGCCTAGCGTAAATACTTGAAGATGGAAAAAAAAAGAAGAGTTCCATGGGAAGAGGACTATCTCAATAATACCTGTCCCAATACCATTTTTTTTCGTCTCAAGTTTCTTCTGGACTCGCCAGAATTTGAACCAATTTCTTCGCCATGTAATGGGAACGCTTTAGCCTGCCGGTTGCCTGTACTCCTGGAGGATAGTGTAGACAGTATCCTTCCTTGCTGGATTAGTCACCGTATACATCCTTCTCAGTGGACGCCAGTCGCCAATTATTTACGCATGGGACTATACAAACTCCATTGGCAAAGTTTCATCATAGCAGTAACGGTCGCACACGGGATTCATTGTGGTTTCACTGCGGGTAAGCTATTATCACTGCCAAGATTAAACACATGGCTTTGTTGTTCGCTTGTGTTTGCACTCCAGGGCGTAAAGATGGCGTTCAGGACGATCTGAACGCTTGTAAACAAGATGCTCTCAGGCGATGGATTTCTGAACACAGCCAACTCAGTGTAAGCAATTAAAAATTCATGAAGGGTATTACAGGCCGAGAACTTTGACCCATGGGCGTCGTGTTACGCTGTTTTACCTTCCTTTATATGCTAATGATTAGAAAATTTTAAAACGTCTTTCATATTAGAAGTTTACTATATCGACAGTAACAGCCTCGAGGCAGTATATTGCTAATTAAATTATGTGAAGTTAATATACTTGGGGTCTACGAAGTGAACCGACTTTCTAGGTCAGTTGGCAGAGCACTGGCTTACTAGTTCAAATCCCGGCGATGGCGAAGTTGTACAGGGACATCATTTTATTTTTATTTGCATTTTTATTGTACCTGCATTTCTGAATGTATTTCACTCTCACCCCTTCACTAATGTCCTTGCTCCCGTCAGACACACAAACTTACGGCCGCTGTTGCATTCACTGCATAGTATAGTGTGTTTCATAAATATGATTGCGTTTTCTATAGAAGAAAGAACCTATATTAATAATATCGCACTAAAAAATTTTATTCAAGAAACGATAAATTCAATTTCAGAGAATATGCTTCAAAATGTTTTTAATAATATGCGTACTGAATTGAAGCCTGCATTGTAATGAACGGCAACCATTTTCAGCAACTTGTTTAAAAATTCAGATTAGCTTATTTTGAATTGAGGTGGCTAGAAGCAAAGGAATGCTAGTGACAATTGTAATAACATGAGTTAAGTGCATGCAGTGTAAGCAAAAGTATCTAAAATTTTAGTGGCAAAGGGATATTTTAATCGCATCACACATTAAAATTTAAATAAAAATTTCACCGATTTTACGAAAGCTTAAATATTTAAACCCCATTTCTCAAAAGTAACTTAAGTGCACTTACAGCCCTTCACTTATGACCCCCTCAATTTAAATGCACTCTCTATATTGTATGTTAACACCAATAATTAATATGCTAAATAAAGTAGACATTATATAACGAACATAGCCGCCTGAAAAGTTGAGTTTTTGAAAAAAAAATATTACTACTCTACTGTATTTTGATAAATTCCGTAAAAGTGATGATCAAACTGATAATCGTAATATCGTATTTCCCTACAACATAAATGGATACACTACTTTTCTCTCCTCCTATAGCTAGGAAAATGATTTGTTTACGTATTGCACTAACAACTCCAAACTCCTGTAATGGAAGGGTAACAGTGTTTCCGAGTATAGCCAGGTTAATGTCAAAAATGTTGGTAAAAATAAAGTGATGTCCCTGTATCTTTGGTGAACTATGTCAGAGATGCATGTTTTTTCTCGAGGTTTTCCTGTTATTAGTCATTTGCAAAATTTGTACAACAAATGGACGATTGAGAACGTCAAAATTAATGTTCTATTTAGTACATATTTTGCATGTACGAGTATTAACCTCTTCCCTTACTATATATTTCACCAGTTTTGTGAAAAAAGTGTCATATTTTTTTATTTTTGTATAGAGGTCATTTAATATTGCAGAATCACTGTACATCACTAATTTTCTTACATACCTAAAAATTCACAATGAAATAGACGTACATTCTTACCTGAATTATTATCCCGAGTTATTTCGTGCACCTTGATTCCAGCTCTGGTAGTTGCCCCACTTTGATTTTCTCCTGAACTATTTACCAACTTATGTTTTTTTATGGATTAATTTATGAGGTACAATACCAGTGCTGTTATCAAGGCGTTAAATGTTGCTTGTCGTGTGATAGACTCGAAAGCAGGGTATTACGCACAGTGGCACATTGCATTCCGGACAGTAGTATCTGCTCTTGTGTCGAATTTGATTGTATTTTGAGTCTCTCGCAATACTATACATGAAACACTGTCTGGTTGGTTGGTCTTCTTCAGAGTTCGTGGAATAACTTCTGGAGAATGTCTACCTGTAAGCCGAAGTGGGTTGTATTTTGAGTCTGTAGTAGGCCGCCACGAATTATTTTCAGCATTCTGTGAACACTTATTAGCATGCCGAACTGTCTCCTCGAATATAATGTTGATGAGATCATTATCAAAGAATAAATTTAAAAATTGAGAATTATCGTTATCAGAAACAATGTTAAAATTTCAGGGAATGGGGACCTCGGAGGTGCAGAAGAAATGGTGCCAGATGTCTTCTATTCAAACCACTGTCGAAAAGACGCGACATCAACTGATCTGAATTTGTTTGTTGGTCTACTAGGTTCAAAAAGTTCCCGGAATTTTACTACCATTTTTCGTATTAATATATAACAAGGGATATTATACATTTGTTTTGTTGGTAACATTCATGATGTCATTTTCTTTAAGTGTGTTGATAATGGCGATTGTTGGTTTTGAGTTGTAGGCAATTGTTTATCATAGTGTTTTGTTTGTTCGTCGCATTTTGTAATTATGTCCACAGAGCAACGTACAAACATCAAGTTCTGTGTTTTGATACACAAAACTCCTGCAGAGACATTAAGATTGTTGGAAGAAGCATATGGCGAAGCAGCTCAAGTGTATGCCTGGCATAAACGCTTTTCTGGTGGCCGCGATAGCATCAAAGATGACGTACGCAGCGGCCGACCAACAACTGCAACAAATGAAGCAATCGCTCGGCGTGTGCGTAATGTTGTGAGGGACGACCGACGTAAAACCATAAAAGAGATAGCAGCAAAGGTCGGAATATCAGTCGGAAGTGTACACAATGTTCTTCACAAGCATCTCAACATGCATTACGTGTCTCAGAAGTTAGTTCCGAAAATGTTGTCGGCAGAACAGAAAGAAACAAGAATGACTCTTGCTGGGGACATGATCAGTATGGCTGATGAAGATGGTGATTTCTTAAACAAAATTATTGCTGGTGATGAAACTTGGTACTACTTGTACGACCCAGTCCCTAAACGACAGTCATCTGAGTGGAAATCGAAAACATCTCCTCGGAAGCAAAAATTTCCTAGGGACACTTCCAAAGGCAAAGTTATGTTGGAAGTTTTCTTCGACTCTCAGGGTCTCATCCACCATGAGTTCACTCCAGAAGGTCGTACTGTAACGAAAGAATTGTACGTAGAAATCCTCCGTCGCCTCCGGGACGCAGTGAGAAGGAAACGTCCAGAAAAGTGGGTAGAAAACAACTAGTTCCTTATGCATGACAATGCACCTGCTCATCGCGCAATTATTGTAAATAATTTTCTTGCCAGGCACAACATAACTGCTTTGGATCACCCACCATACTCTCCTGATCTCTCACCACCTGATTACTTTCTGTTTCCCCGTCTGAAAAGTCATCTGAAAGGACGGAGATTCAATTCTGAAGAGGTTATCGCAAACGCGACGAGAGCACTAAGACGGGTTTCACAAAATGGCTTCCAGCCTGCTTCCAGGAACTCTACACGCGTTGGCAAAAGTGTGTTGTTGCGGAAGGCAACTATTTTGAAGGGAATGCTGTAGAATAGTGTTTAAGGTACGTTGTTTCTATGATAGTAGCAAATTCCGGGAACTTTTTGAACCTAGTATGTATAACTTCGTCCTCTGATACCGATATTTCATTTCCTAATCTTCTACAGGAATATATTTCTGATCAAATGTTTCGGAATCACTAACTTGATCCATCTTTACACAAAACAGCACAAAAAAACTAAACACAAACACAAACCTCCAAAACTAACTAGCATCTACTCACTACTGTGTGTGAATGCTATATGAGCATAGAATTCCACCCGCAAGGAAGAAGTACAAAAAACACCACCAGATATAGCAATATCACTAACTTCTGTAGCCATCTAGTGAGGAAAAGGTTAATGAAAGAATGGAAAAGTGTATATTCGGGATATAATCCTTAGCAACGAAAATGGGACTCAAACGAATTAACTCGGGTTAATAAATTTTGACACAAGTTAGCAACCCGAGTTAAGTCGGGTTAATCAGGGAAGTGGTTAATATATTGCAATGTCTCTACCATAGTAATCAGTCACTGTATACTCACCTTGCTTTACAGCATTCTCTACAAGTATCAATGAATCTTTGATGGCACGACAAAATGTCAGGTGTGTTATAGGGCAAGACAATGGATCTTTTATAGAAACAGAATTCCTTTATTTTTTATATCAGATATTCTTTAAACAGTGCATAGATCTTAGAATAGTAACAGAACTAACTTCAGGTCAAAAATGAACAAATATTTTGAATATCTTAATATCAGATCCGTTACCTAATATAAAGATAATAACTTCTTCAACAGCTAACAGAAAACCATTCTTTCAGTAACAATTATCTTAGTAGATTGCCCTTAAGGCGAAGATATTTGAGCCTTAGTTTCTTTAATAATAGTTAATTACAAAAATTTAAGGCACTGTTTTGAATGATGTAACAGACATAACATCGAGTAACAGATCTGACAGGTAACAGACATGACAAAGCAAATATAAACATGTGCTAACATAATTTTTTTTGCTTAAAAATCTTCAAAATAGCAACCTAACTACTAGACACGTGTACTATTATGTCCTCTTGATCTTGACTTTATATGTTGTTATTTGTGGAAAACACAACTCAAACAGATCTGACAGAGTAAAAATGCACGCTTAGACTAAAACATAAAGCAAGAGTATGACACACAAACTCGCCAAATCAAAACGAGTGAACATAACAGTACAATCAAGATGGCTCTTTGTGCATCATTCTGGCTTGTGCTGACATCTATGGGATCTCTTTTTCAACTGTGTATCCATAGGAACAGAATGATGTAACAGACCTGACTGACTTACTGGACTAGAGTAATTATGCAATCATATGTAAGGAAATATAAACTCAGACATAAATGAAGAACGATGAAAGAGTAATGGAACGGAAAAAAATTCTCTCCGGCGCCGGGATTTGAACCCGGGTTTTCAGCTCTACGTGCTGATGCTTTATCCACTAAGCCACACCGGATACAACTCCGACGGCGGTCAGAATCGTCTCAGATTAAGCTCCAACTCTTGGGTTCCCTCTACTGAGTTGGAGCTTAATCTGAGACGATTCTGACCAGCGTAGGAGTTGTATCCGGTGTGGCTTAGTGGATAAAGCATCAGCACGTAGAGCTGAAAACCCGGGTTCAAATCCCGGCGCCGGAGAGAATTTTTCTCCGTTCCATTACTCTTTCATCGTATGATGACGCAGAATATCTGCATGGAAATATCATATGTACTTCGGTACATTAAAATAATATATATAAATGAAGAAGTTTTAATAATATCAAATGTTTCTTTAATTTCCTTCTCAATTACATTATTAAACAAACCTTTATCTGGACATAATCACACTCCATTCTAAATACTTAACTAGTATGGACACGGCATTTTAACTGTTATTATGAGAATTTTATTTTATCCTCGTGAAATATTTCACATGAAGGAAATAATTCTTGTGACGTTTACTACATTAGTATTGAAACTACTCACTGTTAGGAATATATAACTCTATCGTTATAAATGCAATAATGGGAAGGGTATGAATTGATGGACGTCATTTGTTATACAAATTCTGCAAATAACCCAGTTCAGAATGTTTGCCATGGTATTATCTAATATTCGCCTTAAAGTTAGGAAAAATCTCGGAAACAAAATTCAACCAGGTAACCAGCCTAAGCGAGAATCGAACTGACGCCCTAGGATTATTAATGCTACACACTACTGTACACCGGATCAGCGGCCATTTTAGACAATATAATATAGAGCAAGTTTTGCGCTCTCCGAGTCGGCTCACAGCTCGAGAGCGGAATGCAGATATTAGCTCCGCTCTGTAAAAGGGTGGACTGGAAGAAGGGGTGATCTCGTACAAAATGTACACAAAAGTACTAGTACGAGTGTTCATGAAATGAATTCCCGTTCAGAGTTTACAAAACTATCTTGGACTATTATTAATTAATAAAGAATTATTTATTTTACAGAAATAATAGAAACTCTATAGCTACTTAAATATATAATATCATTTTGTTATATTTTTATTTATCAGTACACCAAAATGGGGTTTTATGCTGTTTGCAGCTGAAAGGAACAGTACTGATCGTAATGAAACATCAGTTACAGATGTTCGATGTCTGCCTTTATTAAAGTTGATAATAGAAAATAGTTGCTCACAAATAAATGTTGATCCAAACATAGCAATCATTTTCACAGCTAGCTTATGTAGTCATGGATACTGCTGAGGTTTAGTCTTGTAGGCTAGTAGTATTACTCAAACGGTCTTTAACCCTTAGGCCACATTGAAGATCAATAAGTTAAAGATGCGAATCGTATGACACTGTTTCAACTGGTATTAAGGAATTTATTATGATAACTTTAAACTTTTTTCCAATTAAGACAAGATCTTGGAACCTAGAATTAAATTCATTTTGAATTTCAATTAATATTTGCACATAATCGTTTAACATGGCTTCATCTCGAGCAGTTTCTGTCATTGGAAAGTGAGCCAAACTGACTTGCGAAAAGTGAAAAGTTTACGACTGAAATCTCGTAATTTATTCAACATATCAATAATGAGCTGGCCTTTTCCATGAAGAGAGATATTTAAATTGTTGAAGATTAATAAATTCTAATGTATCCTACCTCATGCAATAATGCATCTTTCAACTCCTGAACAATATTACTGCGATCTTCACCAAAAAACCATCGTATCTGTATGTGTGGACTAGTAATGACGCATTATATTATGTTTTCCTCTTACTTTCAAACTTTTGTGGCAGATAAGTATTAACTCCAGCTGCTGTGAAAAAATAAGCATTCTCCCATGCAATATTGAAAGAATTTGCCTGATGATCACTTTTCCGTCTTTTAGATTCCTTCTCCATTATGTAGCCGTAGACAGACAAAGTAAAATTGCTACTGATAATCAAAGCTCGGAACTTGGGGACTTGTGTCTTTGCATGTGACTAAGCGACCGGACTTCAATGTCAACAAACTCCCGCTTCCAGCACGGAGGTACTGTCAGGTCTTCTACAAAAATGGTTTCTGGCTCCGACAACATATTGATAATATTATGGTAGGTTGAAACACGTAATTTTATAGCATATATATAATAAAAATAAACATGAAAAATATATCAAATTTACACGTAATTTCATAGCATATATATAATAAAAATAAACATGAAAAATATATCAAATTTACTGTTCTGCTGTGTACATTTTATTACAGTGTATGACTACCTACATTCGAAGATTTTTCGGTATGAGACTTAAAATACTGAATTTTTTCACTGTTACTGTTTTCTGTTCGATTTTCAGCAGTTGCTAGCTGATCTCGTATCCGAGAAATAGTTTTCAATTAGTGTGTCACTACTAGGGCAGGTCCCTCTACGTCTAGATCAATACCTATGAACAGATTTTTCTCCAATTTGAGGGACTGCAATGCCTTTCAATGAATTCCGTTTCCAGCCTCTAGTTTGTGTGTGGCACAACTTACAAAATATAAACTCTCCATTCGAAAAAAATAATGTATCTCCTCCGAATTCTCCACGAAATTCTGTATCTTAAATTTAAAACAAAATGTATTTTCAAACTTCTATAATACCCATTCGAAATAACACGTATTTTCTATTTCCTCAAACAGACCGTTTACCTTTAATTCTCTGAATGTCATTGGGTTCCACATAACAGTTTCTTCGTCCGTCTTCCTGTCATTAGTTGTGGCCACTTTCTTAGTACACACGACTGTCCCTGAGCACTTGCAGCGTGAGCTTTGTGTACGTTGTACCTGTAACCTTACTCATGCACACGACACAAGTCCCCAAGTTCCGAGCTTTGCTGATAATACACACTACACCAGATAGCTGCGTGGGCTATCCTCTACCTATAGCAGGCATACGTCATTCCGACGTACCTTTCTGGCGAGCTGTTAGAATTTCATGATAATGATAATAATGATGATAATAATAATAATAATAATAATAATAATAATAATAATAATAATAATAATAATAATAATAATTTTACAATTAAAAAATAATGAAATAAAATACCACGTAAATGGTTATGAAGGTTAATAAAAACATATTATCCATGAAAGGAAAAATGTTAGAAGGGCTTAAGAACAGTTCTAGTGCAGGCCTTATCTTCAATTGCTTCGACAAGAAAAAAAATTTTGCGCTATTCATTACCGCTGAGTGAAGCGTCTCACGAAAATAATTATTTTATTTCAAGAATGGTAGAAATGTAATTTTGTTAAATTCTCATCTAATATGTTTTGTGTGAAGGAAATTAATATTGAGAAATTTAAAATGTATTCCATTGTGGAAAGATGTACAATGGCGCCAAAGAACGTGGTGATAATACTTAACAAATTTTACACAAAAGATGAAATTCTACGCTGACGCATTGAGGCACAAGAACCAACTCGCGTCTCATTATACATACAAAAAGCAATTCAATTTTCAGCTGCAAATAACATTGTACTCTACAGAAAAAGATATAAGAAATACAATTATAAAACCAGATATTCTTTAGAGCGTTGTTAATAGAAAGAACTCAACACTGCGTGTGGATATTTCATTAATCAAACATTTAATTACGTAATATCATGAATGAACACGACAACGCTGATTTACAGTGTGTGTGTGTGTGTGTGTGTGTGTGTGTGTGTGTGTGTGTGTGTGTGTGTGTGTGTGTGTGTGTGTGTGTGGACATCGAATGCCTTTAGTATAAATGATATAGCGGGGCCGGTGTTTAAAGAAAAAATGTAATTGGCATCCATTTTTCCTGTTTATTGAAATCAACAATTTTTTTGGAATGTCAGAACGACACATTCCAAAAAATGACAACGATTCTTTATGTCCCTGAAATAATCATATTTTTTGGTTGTCAAGCAGAACCTGATAGTTCCATTTCTGCAATCAAATAATGATAATGTTAATGTGAACTATCTCGAGTTGTTGAACTTCAAAAATATTCACGTGAATTTTTTTGTCATGATCTATGGTGAAATGCCGGTAAAGCACAAGATATTTAATATATTTTGTATTTAATTCCATGCACAGTATTAAATTAGCCTACTTTATGTAAATACGCACAAAATTTACTACACTACATGACACAAACATTCACTCAAGACTAAGAAATTATAATAAGATGATTATCATGTTAGTTGACTTACTTTGGTAACTGATGGGTTAAGTTGCAGTATCTCGTAGTTCGTCTGAAATCCCTGGAATAACACTCTTAGAAACATGATGTTATAAATCCCTCTCCGGCCCCAAACTATATCCTTTCACATATAGCAAAATACCGTCTACCAGACCGATTTCTACGCCTACTAAAATTTCCGCGCTATGGAGTCAATTTTTCAGCGCCGTCAATTATGAACAATATGTTTGTTAGAGAAAAAGTCAATCATTTCTGTAATTTACTTAATCATATGTTCAGAATTACATCATGGTGGTGACCTTGAGCATTGGTAGGCCTACACGATGCAAAGGATTTCTGAGCGGAAAACATTGCACTTCAATTTCATGAGAGCTTATCGCCGAGCATGCTCGTGTTATACGGTCTTTCATATCTTCGGGCCTCGCTATTTCTTGGTACACTGCTTGTTTTAATTTTCCCCACAAATAAAATTCCATTAATGCTAAGTCCGGTGAACGCGCAGGCCATTTTATGTCTTCATGCACACATTACATAAAAGAAATAGTACAACAAGTTGAATGTTTGTTTATATTAGATTTTTACGGTTCAAACTGTATAATGGGGCAACCAAGTATAGAGCGTTCGCCTACGGGTGAGGCCAGGAAAGCGGCATGTACTGATACGCCGCTTTGTGCGCGCAGTTGTTGAGACACGCTCGATAATCAAGGACATCAAGGTCGACAAGTTATCAGTTGTGAGCCAGATGTTGCAGTATATAACACGCACAGTGCAGTTTCTTGACACAGTTGCTTAAATATTCAGCGTGTGTGTAAAATTTGTTAACAATGCAAAAAGCAAAATTCACTCTTGAACGGAGAGTTTTTATGTATGATGCATATGTGAAAACAGAGTCATGTAGAGAGGTGTGTAGGCAATTTGAAGTGAAATATCCGGGTGCTCCAGTTCAGGGTAGAGAAACTGTTAGACGTCTTGTTAACAAATTAAGGACAACAGGGTCGATAAATGCTACAATTTATTCCTAAGCGAAAACGAAGAGTATTGACGGGAGAAAAAATTGATGAAATCAGTGCATCATTTACACGCTCTCCTAATAAATCTCTAAGACATGTTTCAGAGGAAGTTAGTGTTTCAAAATCATCAGTCTTTAGTGATGCTAAACTTTTAAAATTAAAACCCTACAGAGTATAGTATAGAAAGCGGAAGCTTACGGATAGACGATTCCCGCAAGCGACACCGCAGGCAGGCCGCTTTCCTGGCCCCACCCGTAGGCGAACGCTCTGTAGTTCATCGGTTCATTGAAGTAAACTAATTTTTCTTGATCTTTGACCTTCAATTATCATCAATGGCCATCAAAACACAGTTGTTGTATACGTCTTCAAATGCACTATTAAAGAGTAAATAAATCGTATCAATCCTTTTAAAATAATGAAGTTGGCTTCCAGATCTTGCCTACACCTGAACCTACCAAAAAAATATCTATACCACGATATGTCCCCCTTCACGCCAAACAACTTTTGTCTGAAGATTTGTCTTCTATCACTATAAATGGCCGTGTTATTCAGCTGGCCTATTTTAAATGCCCCATCCTGTATATTATGATACGGTATCATGATTGTAGTCAAAGCTTCTATACTTGAGACTGCTCACGCCATCTATTGGTCGTCCTAATATCCCATGTCCTTTGGGACTACATGAATATGCAGTGTTTGATGATACAGTGTCCGACATGCGTCACTGATCATCAGAGATCTGATTTAAATGCAAAATACACATTCTGTACGATATCCTAGAATATAAACAAAGTGGCATCCTTTGACAATTATGTCTTGCTCACCGATTTTACACTTATTTAGCTGAGCATATAATACATGCATATGTTAATGTTTCTACAAGACAGTGCAAGCTTTTACCGATACTTTGTTTCTCTAACGGTCAAGTTTACTTGTTACAATTAGTAACGCACGTTTCATTTTACGGTGGTGGTTATTGGAAAAAAAGTTGCGATAAATTTTGTACTCAGTGCTTACGTTAAAGTACACAGAAACCAAGCGCTACTACCAGGCAGAATGGAGTGGGGATTAAGTAATTTGGCTTGAGTCTATGAAAAATTGCGGGTCTGCTGGGAATCGTCTTGAATACCTCAGAAGTCGGTTCCATAGGGCCTTCTCTTCCACTCAATCAGCCTTAATCAATATGATAGTAACAAACATATATGGCCTATTCCATATGAAATCGATCAGTAAAAATCCTCTCATTTTTTATACTCTAATTTTTTCCCTATTTATACAAGGTGCTATCGAAAGTCAAACGGTTTTCGTATTGTTGAGCGGCAAATTTAGAGTATTTTATAAAAAACAAGCCTCTTTCAGCGCTCAGAACTCTGGAACCATTTACTGCAGAACATTGAACGGGAGCTCATTTTGAAGCTGACATTTGGTAGGTTATTTTATTTTATTGGGTTATTTTACGACGCTCTATCAACATCTAGGTTATTTAGCGTCTGAATGAAATGAATGTGATAATGCCGGTGAAATGAGTCCGGGGTCCAGCACCGAAAGTTACCCAGCATTTGCTCGTATTGGGTTGAGGGAAAACCCCGGAAAAAACCTCAACCAGGTAACTTGTCCCGACCGGGATTCGAACCCGGGCCATCTGGTTTCGCGGCCAGACGCGCTAACCGTTACTCCACAGGTGTGGACTTTGGTAGGTTATATTAAGAAGTAATCCTTACTTTTATTGTACACAGAGAGAGAGACAGATAATCTGATTTTACTTACTTTGAGGCTTTTTGCCAATTTGTACAAATATAAAAAAATATTGAGAAAAAACCTTGCATTATTAAGAGGGATTCGGCATTGTTTGCTTAGTGGTATGGCAATAAGTTTCGAGGGTATTAAATAGATTATTTTCATACGCCTAGACTTGAACGGCGCAGTACCGCACGCACTGGCCGAGAGATGATTATAAACGAGCGTTGGGCGTCATTTTATTCCTGTGTTTATGGAAACTTGTAATAAAGCTAGCCCAGCTATGCGCTACTAGACGAAACATCACGTGTTTGTCTCCTGGCTTTGCTTGTCTCGGCTAGCTACCGTCTCACAGTCAGCTGATTAGTTCACGCGTGTACTACTTATTTTCTTTATTTGATATTTTCAATACTTTCTTATCAACATACCATCAGTAAAAAAGTGTTTATTTGTACTTTCAGTGCGGAATCTAACTATATATTTTTAAAATATTTTTTCCTAAGCAAAGGCGTCTTAATGAGGAAAAATCTAAATTTCTCCATTTCCATAAAAAGTAAGAAAATCTGTTTATATGTCAATATAAACTTTAATTTCTCAGCATCAAAATAAACATGATTTTGATCATTGGGTGAAAGGGTTTCGGAGCTACAACAGTTCAAAGTTGCTAATTTTATGAAAATACGATAAATTTAAATATTTTTAATTTAAACACTATGAAGTTCTGATGCCTCAAACTTTGTACAAAGCATTGTATCACAGTTCTCTACGTAAAAAGAAAGTTTCATTGTATTTAGAAATTGTAAGGTCAATTTTCTCTACATTTCGGTCGATTTGAAATGGAATAGCTCATATTTAAATTGGAGACCTGAGAATGATATATTATAATATATAATAAAATTTACCTTGTGAGACATATTGTCAAGATTGTTTCGACAATCTTGCAGTACAGATTTTAAATATTGTGCATTGTCGATTTTAAACTCATTTTAAGAGCGGTATTGACCCGTTCGTTAATTTTAGTTCTGACTTTATTGTGAAATGTTCGTTTAAAGTTCTGTATTAATATAATACATTCTTTTATAGGATGTTAACTCTTATGATCTCATTTTATTACAGCATTCCATACCACTATATACTACATTATTGCTTTCTCACCCCTTTTACAAACATGAATAAAATAGCATAAGAATCTGGAGGAAAAAATGTCTATTGTTTTTACACTATAAACAACTGATGTCGCAATATACTTACTGCGAGAATAAAAGAGTAGCATGCGCAAAGATAGCATCCTCTACAGTTAGTTCTCTTCTCAGTGTACCGATAGTAGCCATTGTTCGTCCCATCTGCTTTAAAGATATTGACCCTTTAACCAACATTTGTCTCTCTTACAGGTCCGTGGGGTAAAAACGCACGTCAGTTTGTAGTAGAATGAATGAACGCTGGAAGCTTTGGGTTCGACTACAGGCAGAGGCAAGTTAAGACTGCAATTATTTTAGTGCTCTGAGAAAGGTCGCCCAATTATATGACGTGATGTATGATGTCCAGGAAGTCTGTACAGATAAGAAACATAAGATATAATACGTAGTTGTCCTTTAGTAAGGCCTGGGTTTTGGTAATATGTCCTTTTTTCATTCAAATGTTAACCTATTTATTAATTGTGAGCATCGAACAGTACTCTGGTTGAAAAATATATTATAAATTGATGTAATTTCGGTTACAGAGAACGATATAGTAAGAAATGAGATAAGACTAAATTTACAGTTTATCAACACAATTCATGGGGGTAGAATTTACGGTTTTAACTTCGCTCTAGAATATGCCATTAGGAAGGTTCAGGATAACACAGAGGGTTTGGAATTGAACGGGATACATCAGCTTCTTGTCTATGAGGATGACGTGAATATGTTAGGACAAAATCCACAAACGATTAGATAAAACGCGGAAATTCTACTTGAATCAAGTAAAGAGATAGGGTTGGACGTAAATTCCAAAAAGACTAAGTATATGATTATGTCTTGTGATCAGAATATTGTACGAAATGGAACTATAAAAGTTGGAGATTTATCCTTCGAAGAGGTGGAAAAATTCAAATATCTTGGAGCAACAGTAACAAATATAAATGACACTCGGGAAGAAATTAAACGCAGAATAAATATGGGAAATGCCTGCTATTATTCGGTTGAGAAGCTTTTGTCATCTAGTCTGCTGTCAAAAAATCTGAAAGTCAGAATTTATAAAACATTTATATTACCGGTTGTTCTGTATGGCTGTGAAACTTGCACTCTCACTTTGAGAGAGGAACAGAGATTGAGGGTTTTTGAGAATAAGGTTCTTAGGAAAATATTTGGGGCTAAGAGGGATGAAGTAACAGGAGAATGGAGAAAGTTACACAACGCAGAGCTGTACGCATTGCATCCTTCTACTGACATAATTAGGAACATTAAATCCAGACGTATGAGATGGGCAGGGCATGTAGCACGTATGGGCGAATCCAGAAATGCATATAGAGTGTTAGTTGGGAGGCCAGAGGGAAAAGACTTTGGGGAGACCGAGACGTAGATGGGAAGATAATATTAAAATGGATTTGAGGGAGGTGGGATATGATGGTAGAGACTGGATTAATCTTGCTCAGGATAGGGACCAATGGCGGGCTTATGTAAGGGCGGCAATGAACCTCCGGGTTCCTTAAAAGCCAGTAAGTAAGTAAGTAAGAAGAATACAGACAAAAATGGCTAATCTACGTACACCATATGAAAGACGACTGATTCACTGAACGATAAGAATTTTGCTCCAACTTAAAAAAAAGTGTTTCTATAGTTTGGTATACCCTAAACCGAATATGCATGTTTTTTCTTTGTATCTTGTAAAGTTTTTTAAGATAGAATATGTTTCACTTTTCGTTAAGCGCTCCCCAGGAAAGATCTGACGCGGGTTGGAGGTTGTAAACCAAAACGAAATCTAATGCATCTTATGAGTTTATGACCTATTTCCGTTTATGGTTGTGGGCATGTTCTTTTGTACTTCTAATAAATAAACAGATATTGGTCCCTTCTATTCAGCAAATTTCATAACAGTTCAAAGTGAGTTCTATGCTATGAACAAACAAGGGTATGGTTTGTTTTCAGTATTTAAAATATAAGTTTAACATTTTAAGTGACGGAAAATTAAAAGAGGATATTTTCATCGGTCCACAAATTCACAAAGTTATGACTGATTATCTGTTTGAAGAAAAACTTCCCGATACAGAAAAATGACATGGAGCGCTTTGCTCAAATTTCCTTGGAAATTCTAGGGCAGACAACTACATAGAACTTGTTGTGGAAACCATAGTAAGTGCATATGAGAAAATGGAGTGTAATATGTCTCTCAAAATACACTTTTTACATTCTCATTTGGATTTCTTTCTTCCTAAGCTTGGAGCGGTAAGTGATGAGCATGGGGAAAGATTTTCTAAAGAAATATCTGAAATGGTAAGGCGATATAAAGGAAGATCATCATCCAGCATGCTTGCAGACTATTGTTGGTTCCTTGTAAAAGACAGTCCCAGGTCTAGTTATAAACAGAAGTCATCCAGAAAATTCTTTTAAATGGTAAGTTCAAATTCCGAGATTTTTCTCATTATACGCATGAAATATTTTTATTGTTATTGTGTTTTAAACTATGTAACATCATTTTTGTATCCAGCACATTTTTCAAGTATTATGAGGAATTTAGAGTCCCTAGTGTGTTGTAATTTTACCAGCAGCAGTGAAAAATTAGAAAAAGAGAAGCTTTTTATAAAAAATTCAATATAGGAGATTTGTTAAACTGGTTGCGCTATTTGGTATTCTCGGACTTCGAAAATGCAGTGAATCCGGATCATCCGATTCACGAGTACAACATTCAAATTTGGGCCAGAGAGTTGGTGTAGCGTAGACAAGTCTCCTATGATACACCCTGAGCAACAACTATGTCGATAAATTGAAGTATTCAACTGGCTTCATAATGGTAAATAACGAATAGTTAAGTACCCGGCATTAGTAAAAAAAATGTAATAGGAATATGCGTTACAAGAGCGGTATGTTGACGTTTTCATGGTCGAGGAAAAGATTGAAAAAGCGAAACGTAGTTGAGCTTTTTTAATTTCCGAGAACATGAAAACAAACATACCGCTCGTGTATCGTACATTATTTTGTGCGAAGATCGTTTATTACATACCTGAAAGACGAATTTCTAATTAGTTGCAATGAAATCTCCATGTTGGTTTCTGTTTAATGACGCCAACTTCGGAACACCAAAATATCTTCAACATTGTTGCTGTAAAATGTTTTCTGTGTTTACTATATTCCAGCAGGCCGTGATTTACGTCTGTCTTTTTTCCCCCCAGTCTATAAATGCGAACTTAAAACAAACGGTAAGGTTATGTAATGATTTATTTTTCATTTTAATATTTTAACAATATTATTTATATAACATATTGCAGTAATAACTTCGGCATCTGGAATCTCGTTGATTTTTTTCACGGCTTCCTTAATGTTACTTGTATCAGGAATGCAATAAGTTTCGTGGAGTAGTAGACTTTACTTAATTTTTGCAAATATTTAAAAACAATAATTAACATTGCAATTTAGGTGAAATTGCACTGGTAAGTTTCCAATTTATAATTATTACTATGTTAAACGTCTCTAAAAATAATATGTTAAAAGCCTAAAGCAGTAAAATGAATGTCGCGCTTAAGCGGTAAGAAGAGGGAAATTATTATGTGTGTTACGTTGGGAATACTGAATGTGGTATTTCACACTTACCGCGTATTGGTTCTGTGCGGAAAGCAAGCAAATACGCACGATCTCGCACAAATGTGCTTTATGACAACTGTTGCAAATGATAACCTTTGCGATGTTTGAATTCCTATGTCGAACGCATGAACGTAAATAAATGGGAGTTCTTTATATACAGGACTCCTACAAAAGACCTTTCCAGTTTTTAATACATGTAATTTACGTTCTATGATTCTGAGGTGCATGGAAATAACACCAATGGAAAGAGAAACTCAAAAAGTTTAGTTGTGACAATATTGTTTTTTCCTAGTTGGTAAAACTACCTCGTAATAAACAAATTTGTTAATTGTTGAGGCGAAATGGCTGCTATAGAGAAAAGAAAAGCAGTGTTGCCATATTTAGCGATAAGTCGCTAAATGTAGGGAATTTTGAGTCAATCTCGGCGACAAATTTTGTAAAATACGATTAGCGAGTTTTGTGCTGATTTTTATATTATTCCACTTTTTCCTTTCTTTTAAGTTAAAACATTGAACTGAAGTCGTGCACTTAGTTTTAGAAGAGGCACGGGTGCATGACTGAGTAGTCTAATGATTCATACGTGAAAGCCCTGATCTCATATATTTGGGATCAGTGATCAGGGGTGAAAGATGCTGATTCAATGATTCTCACGGGTTGGGTCTCTCTCTCTCTCAAGGCTACTCCTCCAACACCGATAAACGGTGGCAACTTTGATTGACACGTGACGAGACGCCAGCTCCAGAAAATTCTTAGTTCTTCCCTGCAACGCGGAGATTTTCCACTCCGAACCGACCCGAGGCAATTGAGTTTTGGAATTTTGTGCCGACAGTTCGTGTGAAGCAAATGAGACTGTAGTTTTTGCTGATTTTAATATATTCTAATATATAAGATTTAAAAAATATTAGATTTCACAAAAACAATTGTGGCCAAACGCTTGAGCGAAAATTTCCACACTTACAATTTGCCAGAAAGTGTAGTGTCAGTGATTGGATCAAGTGCAGTGTATTCACAATCAGCTGCTCCCACACCTTCCACCTCAACATCACAGCCGTCAACAATACAACCAGACTCCGCAGAAGAGGGTGACGATGAAGAAATTATATTTTTCTCCGCATATGTATGTGTCTCTTATTTTTATTTAGTGATATTTATTATCAATTTTTAGCGACATTTCTGGGGATTTTTTAACAAACTTTGGAGAGATTTAGCTACTTTTTGTTGAAAAGTGAGCGAGTTTGTAGAACGATATGTTGGCAACAGTGCAGAAAAGCTTGATTTTCATGTGAACCAGTCGGTTATTAATTGTGCAGCGGCATTTCCGAACAAAATTTGGTGCGAATTAACCCGTGAGCATACAATCCGTAAACGGTACACTGATTTTAAGGCAAGATTCTTCGCAAGCGGTTGCCATTCCATCCGTACCAACTACAGTTGCTGCAAGCCCTAAAACCAGAGGAGAAAGTGCTACAAAAAATTTCTGCATAAGTATCCAGGCTTTAATTGAAAACGATGATGAATTTATTCGTTCCGTGATGTTTACTGACGAAGCCACTTTTCATATTTCTGGTAAAGTGAACAGACATAACCTCAGAATCTGAGGGTCGGAAAATCCGCGTACCTACGTGGAACTTGACTATAGGCTTGATGTGTGCCGTGTTACGAAGGGGGGCACATTGAATATCTTTAAGGTAAGGAACTAAACTTTTTGAGTTCTTTTTTAATTGGTACTATTTTCATGCACCTCAGATTCATAGAACGTAAATTACAAGTGTTCTAAACCGGAAAAGTATTTTGTAGGAGCCCTGTATTGCAATTATTTATTTCGTATGTAATTAGTATTAGTTTTAGCATTAGTATTAGTATTTATTTATTTAACCTGGTAGAGATAAGGCCGTCAGGCCTTCTCTGCCCCTCTACCAGGAGATTCCAACTATAATATGAAGAATAAAATTACAATTAGTATTAAATTTACAATTACAATTACAATAAAATCAAAGTACGAAAAGATTACCCGACTAATTAAAGCTAGATAATTTATCAACAGTAATCTCAAGAGACGTTTTGATTTATCTAGAGAAAATCAAAACTCGAGTGGGATTTAATTGACTATTACACGATTAGAAGAAAGTATAGCCTATAAAGATTAGAAGTAACGTAGTACTCCAATACAATAAAATATTAATTGACTTACGAAAATACAACTGTCTTCAAATGTATTATTGTACCATCTCAACATTACAAATATTACGCTAGATGCATGCTAGATGGCAGTAGTGTCTTTATACACACACTGTAATGATTACTATTCAATAAATCTTAATATTAAACAATCTCTGATACGTGACTATCCATAATATCATATAGCAGAAGTTCTTTTTATCCTTTCAGAGCAGAAGCTATAACATAACCCAACTAATATACACAAGTGTTAGAAAAGTTTTAATTAACGACGATGACATAAAAAATAAACATGAATAATTTTAAAAGGAATAATTATTGAATGTACAATTTTCAAATTTGAATGTGGTTGGTGGTTCAATTGATGTTATATTGGACGTGTGCATAATAGAAGTGGAACTCGTTGATTTAGGCCTACATGGTGTATTCAACTTATTCAGAATTTCCGAATGAATAATTTTAAAAGGAATAATTATTGAATGTACAATTTTCAAATTTCAATGTGGTTGGTGGTTCAATTGATGTTATATTGGACGTGTGCATAATAGAAGTGGAACTCGTTGATTTAGGCCTACATGGTGTATTCAACTTATTCAGGATTTCCGAATGGTGCTCTTCATTTATTTGTAAATCGGATTTCAGAAGATGCATAGGTATGATCAGTGATTTTTATTAATTCTCGTTCCTGAATGCCAATGCGAGTCATATTTGAAACTGCTGTCCATCGACTGGAGTGATTTGTAATTTTATATATATTTTTGACGTCCAGACCAGCGCAGTTTCAAATGTTGGCAAACAAAAAAACAAATGCTAGGGACGCGATAAAATTAAACAAATGCTAAGGACGCGATAAAATTGTGCGATAAGCAGCCATGATTGGTTGAAATACGTCCTTTCGTACCGTTTTATTGGTGAAAAGTAGTATGACGTAGTAAGAGTGTAATAGTCATAGAAAAACAAAGAATATTTTATATTTACTGAATTACAAATTAAATCAAGAATAATAAAATTGTATAGTGATGAAATTACTGGATATTGAAATATTTTGTGATAGATTAAGGAAACTATTTACAAGAAATCAATTACTGATCAAGTGCCTAGTAAGTTTGCGTTTGAATTCAGTTTTATTCCGACAGTCCCTGATGCTAGCAGGTAGCGAATTCCAGAGTCTTGGCAGGGCTATTGTGAAAGAGGATGAGTATGAGGAGGTGCGATGGGATGGTATTGTTAGTATTGTTTCATGACGAGAGCGTGTGTTCAGATTGTGGTGGGAAGAAAGGTAAGTGAAGCGAGACGACAGGTACGAAGGAATAGAAGAGTTCAAGATTTCGAAGAGAAAGAGGAGTGAATGTAAATTTCTTTTCTTATCTAGTTTAAGCCAACCTATTGCTTCCAGGGATGGAGTATATGATCATATTTACGAACATTGCTTACAAAACGTACACACAAATTATGAGCACGTTGAAGTTTCGTTTTGTTGTCGTTGGAGAGGTCAGTCAATAAAATGTCAGCATAGTCATAATAGGGAAATACAAGTGTCTGCACGAGGGACTTTTTTAAGCAAGAGGGACTTTTTTAAGCAAGAGGGACTTTTTTTAAGCAAGAGTAATATGACAAGTGAAAGTCGCCTTTGCTTAAACGCACTGGAAAATCATATGTTTATTTTTATATTCATTAACTACGTCATTAGTTCTTTCTAATGATGTAGAAATATCCAATATTTCTTTCTGACAACTCAAGTACTTCACTATTTAACGTTGGAACTGAAGTGGTTTTAAACTTAAGCGTGTCTGTCACTGAATCTGCGATTAGTAGGTTCAGATTTTTCCAAGACTGTGGAAATCCGTAGCAAAGCATTCATCGAAAGGGAAGGAATACGAAGAGACCGTGTCGTTCTTTATTCCGAAACAAAGAATCCCCAGATAACTCCATCAGCAGCCATATGCTTTCTTCTTCGAATGAATCGATTTTTTGCACGTCTGTGAGACAGCGTCGGTCTCCGATATTCGAGTCAGGAAGATAGAAATTAGATTCTAGTATTGTCGTTAAATCCGTCGTTAAAACTTCCGAAAGGCATTAAACTGGGTTAACAGTGGAAGATATCCAGACACGTAAAAGCCATAAGTATGACATAAATATAAGTCTTAGTTCTCACCGTAAATGTAGCCAAAAAGTAAATACAAATTCAATCATTGTGTGAACTATGGCCGGAAAACAATTTCATCTATAGTAATCTCAGACCTCGAGTGACATTTATTAGGACTATTTTCATGAATAAAATAAAAATGTAAATAGTATATTCCTAAATTTCACTCACAGAATGTTAATAATTGTATATTTATGAATACTTAACCTATTCAGACATTGTGAAGTCGAAATAGATGTATAACGATTACTACAATAAAGAAATTGAATGTTTTTCAGTAATGCCAATTGAGAAAAGCGAAATACAGGTTTAAAATGTTAATTACATATACTGCGCATTTCTCTTGTTATTATAACAGAAATACGTTTCCATTATCTGCTAAAATCATAATTTAATTTAAACATCTATATATATATAATTTGAACTGGAAATGGAAATTACGGGGAAACGGCTGAACGGAATTTAATAAATGACCCCTCATTTTGAAGCTTGGAATCCAAAGTTTTTCGGAAAAATAGTAGTTTTCAGTGAAATGTCAATTTCCTACATAATTTTCCTATTTTCCAAAATCCATCTGTCGTCAGTTTTGAGAACTAGCTAATTGCATTCAGGAGAAGAGAAGCGAGCATCAAGTCGGCCGTGTTGCATTTCAGAATAAAACAAAACACACACTACAATAAACAATATTACACGAAGGCCATGATCTGCAAGAATGCTGACATATTTAGAGCTCAAATTAAATTGGTTATTAAAAACGTAACTTACTAAAAATAATTTACAGGTTCGATTCTGTGGTGTGTAATTTTCTGGGTACAGCTGTGTATTGGATATTAAGAACTACAAGACTTGAGGTGGTTTGACGACATTATTACTATTAGAAATGAAATATCATTGTAGTTAATGCCGTGATGTGACTATTTTTCATTAATTATACATAGTAATGTTATATTGATGATATGAAAGTGAAACGTTTTGGGGTTATGTAAGTAGATGTAGAGAATAGCTTAAATTAGATTTTGATTTCTATATTTTTTACTGAGTGGCGGCCATATAGTATATATAGTATATGTTACTGAAAGCTATAAAACTTACGTAAGATAATAATATTATTAAAAATAAAATATTTTTATAGTTATTAATCAAGTGGGGTTGGGTCTTTTTCATATATTTAATGGCGGTGTGGTGTAGATATTTTTTATGCGTGGTTCTCTTCAGTATTGGCTCCAGAGAGAGTATCTTTCATTATTATGGAAGCAAATAACTTTCAGAATATCTGGTATTCTTCATTGAAAATAAATCTGAAAAATATTTATTTGAATGTCTAATGAACTTAGTTTGCAGCATTTGCTGCACAAGCCACTAATATTATAGTATAATTACAAATAACCGGTTTAATACATTAATTAAAGGAACAATAATTGTTATGAACGAGTGTCATTTTCTTTAGATACAAAAGTAAATTATGGTTTATTTAACAACGCTCGCAACTGCAGAGGTTATATCAGCATCACCGGTGTGCCGGAATTTTTTTAAATGCAAAATATATTGTTTTTTATTATTATTTAAATTTAAATATACAGAATACAGAATATAATTACAACAATAGAAATAGAAATAAACTAATACGATTAATATAAAAAAGTAGATACAGTAATATTAACAAAATTTGAGGACCGAATGAGCAGCGCTCGTGTTCGGTCGCAGTTCAGATATATTATTAATAGGCCTATAAGAGAATATACAAAATAAAATAAATAGAAACTAAAATTAAAATTTTGTCCCGGAGAAGTTCTTTACATGCTAGTAAATCTACTGACATGAGCCTGTCGCATTTAAACACACTGAAATGCCATTGACCTAAGCCGGGCTCGAACCCGCAACCTCGAGCACAGAAGGCCACCGCTATACCGACTACGCTACCTAGGCCGACTTTAGATACAATGGACATGGCATTAGAAGATGAAGATCTAGATGTGGAAGTAGGATTTCGCATTTATTTAGTACAATGGATTCATGTTCATCGATTTACGTGGAAACAGTTGGCGACACTGACTAAACAAAAGAACGACCATGCGATAAATTGATAATGATAAATCGAGCTGCAGAAATTATCGCGATGTATGACTGTGATTGGTTGGAACTCAAAATTTAATTACACTTCATTGGCTGAAAATGGAATGACGTCATATAAACGAAATAGTCAGTACTAATGTCACGAGAGGTCTGAGATTTATCCGGAAAATCTCAGACCTCGAGTGATATTTATTAGGACTATTTCGTGAATAAAATAAAAATGTAAATAATATATCCCTAAAATTCGATTACAAAATGTTAATAGTTGTATATTTACGAATAATTAACCTATTCAGACATTGTGAAGTTGAAATAGATGAATATCGATTGCTGCAATAAAGAAATTCGATGTTATTATTCAGTAATGCCAATTGCGAAAAGCGAAATACAGATTTAACAACGTTAATTACATGTACTACACTTTTCTCTTATTATTATAACATAAATACATTTTTATTATCTGCTGAAATCATAATTTAATTTAAAATTGTATAATATAATTACAGTAACCTGATTAATACATTAATTAAATGAAGAATTGTTGAAAACGCAGTTATCAAATCTGAATGAAGGAGTGTAATTTTCTTCAGATAGCCTACAATGGATATGGAATTAGAACATGAAGATATAGATGTGGAAGTAGAATTTCATACTTTATTTAGTACTTAATCGTTACATTGCACACTACACCGAGAACTAAGAACTATATAATATGTGTGGAGACAGCTATATCTCGCTGTAGTGTGTAACAGGACTAAAGCTGCATCTACACAGTTCCATGCGCGTATACATGCAATCTGGGAAGAATATTGAAATAATCAAGTTTAAAACGTACGTTCAATCCTAGATCATATTTACATATATGATCTAGGGTTCAATTAAGTTATATGAAAATTTTGAGTCTACATGGTGCGCCGTTTTAAACGTCGTCTTCACTGCGTAAATATATTAATATTAAATATCAATCTTGCATTCATTGCTTGAATGCGTAAAGTTGAGAGAAAATTTTAACCGTGTAGACGCATATTAATGGATTCATGCTCATCGGTTTAAGGGGAAACAGTTGGCGACACCAACTAAACAAAAGAACAACCAGGCGATAAATTGATAGCGATAAATCTAATTGCAGAAATTATCGCGATGTTTGGCTGTGATTGGTTGGAATTCAAAATTTAATTACACTTCATTGGCCGAAAATAGAATGATGTCATGTAAACGAAATACTCTGTAGTAATGTCACGAGAGGTCTGAGATTTATCTGGAAAATCTCAGAGTGACATTTTTATTAGGACTATTTCATGAATAAAATAAAAATGTAAATAATATATCCCTAAAATTCGATTACAAAATGTAAATAATTGCATATTTACGAATACTTAACCTATTCAGACATTGTGAAGTTGAAATAGATGAATATCGATTGCTGCAATAAAGAAATTCGATGTTATTATTCAGTAATGCCAATTGCGAAAAGCGAAATACAGATTTAACAACGTTAATTACATGTACTACACTTTTCTCTTATTATTATAACATAAATACATTTTTATTATCTGCTGAAATCATAATTTAATTTAAAATTTTATAATATAATTACAGTAACCTGATTAATACACTAATTAAATGAAGAATTGTTGAAAACGCAGTTATCAAATCTGAATGAAGGAGTGTAATTTTCTTCAGATAGCCTACAATGGATATGGAATTAGAACATGAAGATGTAGATGTGGAAGTAAACTTTCGTGGTTTATTTGGTACTTCATCGTTACATTGCACACTACACCGAGAAACTAAGAACTGTGGGGGGACAGCTATATACCAATGCTTATATATTCACAGCGAGACATGTTGCTACACAGTGAAGCCATCTTTGTATAGATAGGCCTCATTAAAACACAAATTTTATTACGCCATACGGAAGGCAGTTTGATCAAAGACCTTGCATATATTACTATACAAGGTATTTGTGTTTGATATGCGCTGATGTTACATAAAATTGAACATCTGACTTTCCATTAATTGTTCACAAAATACAAATTTTATAGGCTATAATTATGGGTTAAGTTACCTGTAGAAGCAGGACCAATATCAACCGTGTCTTGTTTCGACCCTTACTCTGTGCTACAGGAAAGCATTTTTTATAGTTCGACAAACGCATTCTCGCTGTAGTGTATAACGGAACTAAAGCTGCATCTAACAGTTCAATATTCCATTCTCGTATGCGTGCAATCTGGGAAGAATATTGAAAGAATCAAGTTTAAAAGTTACGTTCAATTAAGATGCATGAAGATTTTGTGTCTACATGGTGCGCCGTTTTGAATGTCGTCTTCACTGCGTAAATATATTAATTAATATTAAATATCAATCTTGCATTCATTGCTTTAAAGTTGAAAGAAAAGTTTAACCTTGTAGTTGCATCTTAATGTATTCATGATCATCAATTTACGGGGAAACAGTTGGCCACAACGACTAAACAAAAGAACGACCATGCGATAAATTGATAGCGATAAATCTAGCTGCAGAAATTATCGCGATGTTTGACTGTGATTGGTTGGAATTCAAAAATTAATTACACTTCCTTGGCCGAAAATGGAATGAAGTCATATAAACAAAATAGCCAATATAATTTACATAACAGGAAATGAGCGAATAAAAATCCCAATATGTCGAAGCCTGCAAAAGTGATTTTCTTTCTTCGTTGCGGCTACACTGAGTCAAAGTGATGTAGTATGTCTGGCAGGATGCTAGAGAAGGAAGAGTGGCTGGAAAATATCTACCCGCCTCGTAAAGCCAGATTTATTTAGAGTCCGAGAATGTAAAAGACTTTCCTGCTAAGGCTCACCCCTGTGTTAGTGGGGCACATCTCTTTCTGGAGGCAATGCGTTACCTGGCGTCGAGTGATCCATTATTCGCCAATAACATGGCTCGTTACTTAGAAGCCACATTGTTACGTATTCAGGAAACGTGGTAGCAATTTAAGTAGCGAGAACTAAAAGGGTGTAAGTACAGTCCGTCTCTACCCTCCAAACGTATCACAACCTATAGTCTCGTCGTTCTAATTTCCGGCAGCCAATCGCGTTGAAGGTCTTTTACATTTAAACGTGTGCGTCTTGTGATTCGCTGAGGAAGAAGTTATTCATTTCTTAAGGCTCGATAAATAATTAATATAATCGCCCGCCATTTTGGTTCTTTCGTTGGCGTTCGCAGAAAGCACACGAAGACGTTATTTGCCGCTCAATTATTTGCTGAATTACAGTGCGTTTGATTTATTATCATAGGAGCTACGACATGATAATGTTTAACGGTGTGGCAAATAGATTCCTCGTATGGTAGCTCGGCAATGAAAGAACAAAAATGGCGAACGATACTACCTACCTAGACTTTATAGAGCCTTCACTTCCTAAGACGTAAGAAAAGAGGAGGAGTCACACCGGGAATAACAGCGTCGCGACTATACATACTTCATCAACAGAGCGATTTTCGACTGAGTGACTCTTTAAAACTGATTGATATTGATATTTATTTGTCAGCCAACTTTACAGTTCATAGTCTTAGTGGACTTCTACGTTTTCTTTTTTTGATCCACCATCCCTTTAATATATCCATGTACCTCCTTTTTATCTTGATATATTCATTTGCCAAGTATTTCCAAATCACCTTCTATCTTTCTGTTTTAACTGAATTTCTATCCATTGGCCTACTAGAATGTGTCACAACTCGGACTACCAACTGCTAAGTCGTTCAGACATCCATGAAATACTTACAGGTTAAAACAAGTGTACCGTATTATCACAGATTTTACAAAAGCTTAAGTAAATAAAATAAAATATTATAAGCTGCCAAAGAATAGGGATTTTGCTACACACCTTCCAATAGAAAAAAAAATCAATAGACTTCCAATTCAGCTTGAAGGATCTGATTTATAGAGTGAAGTAGAGGTGGGGAAAAAATAACGTAACGGTTATTTTGGAACCGTTGCTTGCTTGAAACTGTTCCAAAACGTAATAGCACCTTGGAATACTACGTTCCAAAATAACGCTAGTACGAAATACTTGCTGTTACAAAATATTCGTTTCACTTTGGAACTACATGATGACAACGCCTGTTCCGCAGAACGGAACATGTTTGGTATTATTGAAAGCAGTGCCGCCAACTTTCAGAAAATACTGGGTGGGCTGAAACATTTGAGGTATAAGTTAAATGTCATAAGTATAATGATAACACGATAAAGTATTGGGTGGACTCGGATCCCACGAGCCAATGTAAGTTGGCGCCTCTGTTTGAAAGCAGAATTGGGAATCCTTTCGTCGCTCTGAAGGAAATGTTGGAATCTAAAGTGAAAGATAAATAGTAAAGATATGAAGAGTCCTTTTTAAAAAATGTACACATTATCTTGAAACTAATGTTATTGAGTATAGGATTCTATCAAACAATTATTAACATAATGCCTGTATTAGAGTATGTATATATGTACGTATGTATGTATGTATGTATGTATGTATGTATGTATGTATGTATGTATGTATGTATGTATTAACACTACAATTGGGTATACACCCGGTGGCAGTGATATATAATATACAATAATACCATTATAATTCTACAATAATTACAGCAATAAAAGAAAAATAAAAAAGAATACAATAAAATAAACCTAAATTTATTTCTAACTATAAGTAAATAGATGCAATAAACCTAGGACTATAAATAAAAACTATTCTATAATAACGCCTACAATAAGCAAAAATAAACCTAACATAAGTATTTCTATTTCACCAAACTATTACCAATTTAAGTAATTACATATCGCCTTAATTAATTACAAATCAACTTAATAAAATATCACCTTAATTAATTACATATCACCTTAATTTATTTACATATCAACTAAATTACATATCATCTTAATTAATTACATATCAACTTAATTAATTACATGACACAACTTAGATATTTACACTGCATCTACAATTACATTTTCAGTGTAGTAACTACATTGTGAATTTTATCAAGGGAGATGAAAATATATAGGTTATGTTTTATTTACCAACATTTTACATTTTTAGTTTCATTATCAATTCTTGAAATTAAACTAAATTCTGTTGAAACATGACTGTATTGTCGAAGTTTTTTATTTACAGAAATAAAGCGGTAAATTTTCATATTTCATTACAATGAAAAGGTACTAATGTGAATTTTAGCAAGGCCGAAATGATTCTAAATTTTATTTACTAATTACTGGAGAAATTGAACACTATTGTAAACTTGAACTGAGCACCTTGTACAGGGACATCATTTTATTTTTACTTCAATTTTTATTGTACCTGTGTTTTTGAATGTACTTCACTCCCACCCCTTCTACTATTGAAGTCCAACCGTCCTCCACACAAATCCAAGACCGCATATACAGACATAGTAGCCTTACGGTCATAGTAAACAGTACGTTCCAAAAATATGTTCGCGTTTTCCAGTGACGAAAGAGCTTTCAATATTGAATCATTTTCACACAGGTACTGTCGTCCATTTGCCTACGTCGTATCCCGGTTTTCCCCACCAGCTTTTATTCGCCAGCTAGTGGCTGGGTTGTCTTAACTCTTTTTTGAGAACATTAATGTCTGTTAGGAATTGGACGTCTACGTAATATTATACCCATACAATTGTTTAAAATAGCTTAAATAAAAGGGGCTCGTTAAGTAATTAACTGTCACGTGATTTCCTACCTTTCTACGACCCTACGACATAACCACTTGGACGGACAGCAGATAGTATGTCTGAGTAATTTTATCTTTTCGGATCGGGCAGAAATGAAGATTGAATTTACAGTACGTAAGGTACTCTTTTACAGAGTAGGTACAGAATTATTTCAACATGAGTTACTAGTACGAAGGACGAAACTGGTAATTGGGATTAGGTACAATAGTCTATAGTGCGATAATATGTACAAAAGAACTGAAGCCTGTATCGAAATGAACGGCCACTATTTTAAAAATGTGTTTAAATATCCATATTATGATTATTTTTTAATTTAACTTCATTCTCTATATTGTACTCTAATGTGCTGTAGACAGTATAATATACACTGCATAATGAATACGTCCACACGGACAGCTCAGTTCGTGAATAAAAACAATCATTGTTAACACTGTACTGTATTTTGATTAAACAAAAATCTAATGAAAATTATCAAACTCAAAAGCGCGATATTTCCTAGTTTACGTAAATGGATTAACTACTTTTCTTCCCTCCTATACCTAGTAAAGTGATTTGCTTGTATTTTATGCCAGTATCATCGAACTCCAGTCGTGGAAGAGGGTAGCAAACGGCGTTGATCCAGAGGTATAGCCAAGTTAATATTAAAATGTTAGTAAAAATAAAATGATGTCCCTGTAGTTACACACAAGTTACGTATGGTACTGTTATTTCGGAACTGTTATTTGGTACCTAGTATTTTCAAGGAACTGGAACAGTTGGAACCGTTACGAGAAAATAACAACTTTCCTCATCTCTAGAGTGAAGGTTCACAAAGACCACCACCTTTTCAACATGACGTCGCGCATTTTGTCTTAATACTGCCAAAATCTTAGCATTGTCCATATTTTCCCGTTATTGAAATTACCCCTGTTTACTCTATTTTACTCTCTACTTCTTGTGAAAATGTAAGTAAATATAGTGATTACGTGTACCTCAATCAGATCGCGCATCACACGTTTAGAATCGTTATCCTAGTCTGTTGTTCCTCAATAAACGAGATGTTTCCAGGCTCAACAAACAGTAGCTGTGAACTGCTTAGCATATCTACTGCACAGGGTGCTACTATGTGGGGGGGGTCTGTTTTGCATGTTATATTTAAATATCTATCGATTTCCACTCAAACGTTCACTCGCGCGTGCATATTTTATGAAACACATTTAAAAAACAGGACTGTGTCATTTATATCTGTCCTAAGTGAAAATAAGCTCTAAAAGGCTGTAACCTCTATTGGATTAAACTGTTTATTTCAATTTAAACGTGCACCATGGCAACGAAATCACCCGTACCTGTTTGTGATTTCATCCTAATGACTTATATTCATGTTAATCGATTTTACCAAATTTGATAGATATATATTAAATAAAAGGCCGAGACGTAGATGGGAAGATAATATTAAAATGGATTTGAGGGAGGTGAGATATGATGATAGAGACTGGATTAATCTTGCTCAGGATAGGGACCAATGGCGGGCTTATGTGAGGGCGGCAATGAACCTCCGGGTTCCTTAAAAGCCAGTAAGTAAGTAAGTAAGTATATAAAATAAAAACTGGGCCTCAGGTAGCTGATTACAACGGCAGTAAAGTTCTGATTTCCGGAAAAGTCCTTAAAAATCATAAAGGATAAAGCGACTGTGATTTTTTTTTCAAAATTAATGTGAAATTCTGTAGTCTTTAGCTCGTGATAGTTGCTCGTTGACTGCAACACAAAACAAGTAAACAGCAAACAACTCCAGTGAGTGACGTCATCTTAGGATTGAGTAATAAATTATACATACAAATTTTATATTATCATAATTTTGTCTAAAATCCAATGCACGGGTCTTCTGACCGTACGTGCTTTGTACCCGAAACAAGTCCTCCTTTGTAGGTTTCCTCCCCCACCTATGATTACATCCAACTACTCTCTACAAGAACATACACATTAAAATGGAAATGGCACAATAAAACACATTATATAATATATCCTAACCTAAAAGACCTAAAAGTGAACAGTTGGGTGTATACTATTATCTTTTCCTCAGTTCGCGTCGCAAACTTCAACGGCTGCAGCTCTAATCTTCCTCGCCTTCAAAAGGAACAATCCAGTCTTTTGTTCCCATTCTCTATTCCCCATGAGGTCAAGACATGCAAGCGAACTCCTATTCTGACTTAGCATCGAGGGTGGTAAATGTTTTCTCCGTACTAGTTCCAATTCGACACAAAGTAATAAAATATGCTTATAGGAATCATTTTCTTTGCAAAGCGGACAAAGACGCTCCACTGCTTCGTTGACAATTTTATTACCCTTCCATGCTCCCAATCTTAGCCACGCTAAACCTGCTCTGCTGTCTTTGTTACAAGAATTTATGTATTCACACCTCCCCCAGTTAAGCATGAGATCTGATTGTAAATGTAGTGATGACTTTTCCGAACATTGGAGCTCAATCTCTTGCCTCTCTATATCAATTAAACGCATCTTCACATTACGCCATACATTCCTCCTGTTATTCTCTCCTTTCTCCCACACCCATCCCATTCCTATATGATGCAGCCCTCTCTGCAGTTTATAAACCCACCCCTTTTCCCAGCCCTCCCTTTGTTGAACTTAGTAGCAAATCGACCGTAGAAGCGACTGATCCCCAAATATAATTTTTAACCAGTATTTTATCACCCTAACTTTCATACGAATTACCTCGTTTTGAAGCCCAAACTCCTTTAGCACCCCGCAGTTAGCTGTGCTTCTGCCAATTCCAAGTATTCGTTTCAGGAAGTCCGTTTGTACCTTATTTAGTTTTCCCGCATTTTCCCAACCCCAAATTTTCGTCCCATACAACATAGATGACCTAACCACAGATCCATATACCAGCTCCAATGCTGCTGCAGGAATATCGGGCACTTTAGTGATCAATTTCAATACCTCCGCACTCTTTACCCCGCACTTGCGTTTCGTTATGTCATCTTAGGAACAAAACACTGTTTCAACGCAGCCTGCTATTGTACACAGTCGAGGAACTCTAGATTCTAGAACACAGTTAAACAGAAATCACCTTCCTCTCTCCCATTGGGCACTAAGTTTCGCTGTCTTTAATTAGAATATTGTGAATTTTATTAGTAACAACAATGTAATTTATTCGTCACAACAATAATTCCTTTCTACAATTCGCCTTAAACGTTCTCGTCAACAATTGGATTTTCACTCAACACAGTATTCGTTATAGCACTCCACCGACGACAATGACAATTTACTTGGACTATTACAAACAACAATGAACTGTTAATCTTAACTAATATTTACAAAGCACTATTTACAAATCAGAACTATCAGTTCTCAGTTCACAGTTCTTCTAGCTCAGTCACTCGAGTTCACCGTATCTCGAACCACAGACCCTCAGAGACAGTTCACTGTACTCGAACTCAGGTCCCTCCAACTGCGATCCACTGCACTCGAACTCAGGCCTTCGGATGCTGATACAGTTGCGGACGCACACTCGAGTCGAACTCCGGTACACAAGTTGGCTTGCTTGCTCTGGCTTACTCACTGACTGAATAACTGAAAAACTGCTCGAGTTCACTGGCGCTTCTTCTTTTATAGCAAAATCATAGTTGCGAGAAATTTCTACAGGTGTGTAGAGAATTATCTGGATATCTCCACTTCGACGGACTTCTCGAAGAGTCGGGAAGGTCCGTTTCCCATTCACTGCGTTAAGTAGCAGCTGCGCGCGCAGCCTTCCCTCGTGTGTAGGCCCCTTTCCCCACTACTCCGCCGCGCGCCGTCCTTCCGTGCTCCGCGCGATCTGCTTTCTTGCGGGACGCTGGTCGTGAGTTCGATTCTCACGTCGCTGTCACAATATCTTGCTACGTACAATAAAATGAAAAATTCCACAGTGAAATAAACCCGATTTGTTAGTCTTGTATAATCTGTTTTGTCAACGACTTGTTAATTCTGCCACAAACATTCTGAAACTTTTCATTCTTCTTGTTTATTCTGATCGTCGTCATAAATTGCATCGCATCCCCCGTACTGCAAATGTGCTAGCTGTTGTTCATTACAGTTTTTATCTGATCGCATGTTTTCCATCGAATGCTGATAGGACAGTTTTTATTTGTGCTCGTTCGCATATTAGATAATTTACTGGTTTTGTGTACGTTGTTTACAGCTTTTCAACCTTTTCATTTTACCGAATATTAAAACTAAATCGGCACACAAGATAAAAAAATATTTAATTATATCCCCTCATTAATAATTCATTGAGTAGCCTATAAATAAACAAACAAATAAATAAAAACGATTACGTACGTATATCAATATCCTAATGTTTTCCACCAAGCATTTTACGTTGGGTATTTAACGATCATCATGTTATAAATGAGACGATAAGGCAAATAATGGGAGAAGACAAAACAATCTAGGATACCACAGAAATTAAACGACTCTTATAGTATGACAGTGATGTCAAAGCAAGCGCATTTTTCTGACTTTGACGTCGTGCGCGAGCATCAAGCGCTAAGTATGGAAAGAGGAAGGGCTGTGTATATGAATAACCAACCTGTTGGATTAAGAAAACAGTGGTGCACAAACTTCAGACGGAACGTGACATTTTATGTCGGTATTTTTATATGGCTCCTTTCTGTTTAATATTATCTATAGGCCTATTGTCTGTAAAACAAAAGTACTAACACTGATTTCTTAATATTGCACTTGTGTTTTAAATCTTAATAACATAATAAAGAGTTAAGGAGGAATATTCACATAAATTCCATAGTACAACTATACCAGGATGAAACACATCATTCATAAAGATAGTGATATCCAAAAAAAAAAAAAAAAAAAACAAACAAACAAAAAAAAAACAAAAAAAAAGAGAGAGAGAGAGAGACTGAGTATGACATGATAAATTGGAATTGATATTGATGATACCTTTAGCCTTATAAAAGTAATCAATAAACTAATCAAAACAATATTACAGTACACAGCAAAGTTACCTAGGTGCTGTATATGTTTTAAGTGTAACTAATATTCCATAATAAAACTCTTATCGCATTATGCTTTTAAGGTGATATTGGTGAGCAACTTCCTATCATCAGAATATTAAATTATTTTCTCGAAATCTGCTGAAGCTATAGAGCTGACATTTTTACAACACATGGGCACGTATATTTTGCTTATGATGTAACAGTAGTTGCTTTGTTAATTCATTTCCATACAAACAATTCCCATGCGAATATTTTCAAAAATTTCAATACACTATCTTCAGTAATACGTATATGCGGTATATTAGATTTACGAAAACATTCTGTAAGTCTACTAAATAAATAAAATTTCACTTTTGTATTAAAAAAGTTGAGAAAATATTTCTTTTGAATAAAAAAAAAATCAAACTTGTGAAAAATGAGCATTAAAATTAAAACTTACATTCTTGTAATGCACTTGTACTTCTCACACAAATCTAAAAATTAACATGGATACAGTTTTAATAAGTTCTCGTCCCTTTATCTATTGAATCAGTGCTGTATATAGCTCGACCAATCGGCATATACTACTTCTTTCGTCTGTCTCTTTCCTTTCCGCTGTAAAGCGCGCTCTTGCTCCTATGGGTATCAATTGACATGATTGTAGTATGAATATACTCGTATGAGATGGTTGCCAAAGAAAGTGTGGCATTGGTCTTCTATACAATATAGAAGGGAGCGAAGACCAATGAAAACATGGAGAGAAGATGTCTTAAATTCCATGACAGCAAGATGTCTTCGAGAAGGAGACTGGAATAATAGAAGATGGCTAATATTAAGCGAGAAACAGCGACAGCAGTAGCAATGCGCCAACTATACGTATACAGAGTGGTTCCAGGTCATTTTTCCCTAGAGGTTTTTCTCTAAAATGTTTTCTCTCTATACCATTTTTTCATACAACATTATTCCCTAATACTTTCTTTCTCCAGCATTTTTTTTTCTCAAAACCCTTTTTTTCCTTATACCATTTATCCCCTCAAGTAATTTATACAATTTTGTAACAATTACACTTATTTCCATGGAAACTGTTGTGAGCAGTCATAACTTTTCAAGTGGAATATTGAACTCTCTTATAATTATTATGAAGTAGAATGTCCAACGTTTCTCAAATTATTATAGCTTCATCTCGGGGTGGAAAAAAAAAACTACTTTACAATGGGCATGTATATATTTTTTTACTAGATTATTTTACGACGCTTTTAAATGAGGCCTACTGAAAAATTGTTTTTTTGTCTGAACGAGAGTTTTTTTATTTTACACTAGATCAATGACAAGCTCATATTTTGGGCATTTATCGATCAATGTTTCAGTTACAGATCTCACAATTTGCTTTCAAACCAGTTCAAGGTTTTAATATACGGATTTTATTTACTTACTTACTTACGTATTCATTCATTCATTCATTCATTCATTCATTCATTCATTCATTCATTCATTCATTTACTTTATTCCACAGATTTTACATGAACAATGAAGCTTTAGGATGTGGAATAAGTCAAAATTTTACAATATTACAATTACAATTTTTACAAAATTTTATAGTTTTACAATTTACTAATTTTCTACAATTTTTAAAGTTTCATGCAATTTTTTTTTACAATATTTTGGCGAGATGTAGTGAGATGAGGTGAGGTCCGAGGATTCGCCAAAATATTACCCGGCATTTGCCTTTTGGTTGGAGAAAACCTCGGAAAAACCCAACCAGGTAATCAAATCAAAGGGGGGGGGGGTAATCAAATCAAAGGGGTTGATGCCAAGGACTCGCCATAGACTCACCATAGACCATCAGGCTTCAGTTCCAAGGCTGTGGAAAACCTCGGAAGAAACCAAAGACCAAAGGGGGATCCAACCCAAGCCCGAACGCAGCTCCGGATCAGCAGCCCAGCGAGTCTGCCGACTGAGCTACATCGATGGCTCTACTAAATGTATACAATACATAGCCAATCAGATTATTAAATTTACAAACGCAAACGATCATTCATCAGTTGAGCTATATGTATAATACAAAACAATAAGTTAATTAAATTTAAGGCATAAACAATTCAACCAGTTGTGATATTCAGAATTTGATAATGCATATCATGCAAACTACTTCCAATTACAAACACAAACAATTTATCAATAGAGCTATATAGATTACTATTCAATTTAAAGCATATACAATTCATCGGCCAAAACTATACAAATATATACAATACAAAGTAGCATAGTTTCATTAAGCTATACAAATTTGTGCAATTAATGTCAAGTAGATTAATTCAAATTATTTATTTATTTATTTATTTATTTATTTATTTATTTATTTATTTATTTATTTATTTATTTATTTATTTATTGCCCAGACACTTGATACATGACCATTCGTCAACGCTAGGTGTATCAAACTGACGACCCGCGGGCCGCATATGGCCCTTTGCGTATTATTTTGAGGCCTGTCCCCCCTCCATGGAAAAATACAACAATTTAATTTTGTATTTTACCGCGCAAACTATAGTCGATCTATCGAAGTACTCGTGACGAATGTCGATATGCCTGCCACCTATCCGAAACACCATTTATTACTTAAGACAGTTACGATAAAAAATAATTCATTCCACATACTGAGTCATCCGTTAGTAGTGACATTATTTTAAATAGGTTCATCTTTGAGATAAAAAAATTAATACAATTTTGCTTCTTTTAGTTTCCTTTTCGTAACAAAAATTGTTTTATATGAAATATTTCATGGCATGTTTTTGGAAAGCCATTGATTTAATTCTGAATATGTTTCATTCATTTTAAGAGAGCAGTTTATTATGATAATGGCTGATTGAAATAATTTTAGTTTTGTCCTTTAAATGTGCAGAAATTTGATCAGAACAAATGTAGCTTTTCGTTCTTCAAGGGAATTTTAAAACGTTACATTAGTTCGGATTAAATTTCTGCACTTTTAAAGAACAACATTAAAATTCCTTCTATCATTTATTTTTATAATATACTTATTTCTTAAACTGACTGAGCATATTGGGAATTAAATCTACGATTTTCCCAAAACACGCTAAGAAATATTTCATATAAAAATAATCTCAAAAGAAAACAAAACCGAACAAAATTTTAATTAAACTTTTTTGTTTGAAATATCTCATAGAATAGAATAGAATAGAATAGAATAGAATAGAATAGAATAGAATAGAATAGAATAGAATAGAATGTTCTATTTTCGCTGACAGAGTTAAGGCCATAAGGCCTTCACTTCCATTCAACCGGCCTTAATCAATACAATACGTATTTAAATTACGAATATTAACAATGCAATTAAAATATTCTCCAGCAATATTCTTCAGTTAATTTTTAACGACTAGTACACGTTTATTTAAATTTAGATAAACCTATAAGAAAAAGTACTAACTTAATTTATGAGCTAATTTAATTCAATCGATTATAATTAAGTTGAGATAGCTAGTAAAATGATGAGAATTAGTTTAATATAAGTTTACTGGAACTATGTTATAAGAAGAAAAAATATAATTCTAAAATATATTTATATAATGAGAATATTAATGTAATGAAATTTTGCTATTAGAGGATTTATATTTTATTTAGAGAAATTAATGGTAATAGTAAGAATGGACAGATGTTAGTTTCATTATAAGTAACAAATATTAATCAAAAACTCCTTGACATTAATATGGTTCAGCCTGTAGTAAAATATTTTACATCAGTATATAGGCAATAAAATCATATAATAGTTATTTATGGTACTTGTGAGGTAAGTGCATCTTTATTACACGAGTGCAATAAAGATCACGCTCACAAGTACCATACGTAATTTTATCCATGACCATAACGAAAAATTATATTTTATAAAAGAAAATATGTTGAAAATAAGTCCTCATGTAATCACATACCATGGCATGGATTTTAGAATCAATACGTGTACTAGGTAGGTCATGATGTAGGAAGCCATGATTAGTAAAGAATGGTATCTAAGGCGTTGGATAAATAACAAATTATAATTAATTATATAATTTTAATATATATATTTTCATTTTAAACGTGTATTTTCGTCTTTTTGAAGTTTCAGGGATTATTTAGAAGTTTTCACGGGACTATTGTGATTAAAATAATTTCACATTTTACATCTGCAAACTTAAGAGGAATATTAAAATTAGTCATCGTGTCTGTTTAGCTCAGTTGGCTAACGCGTGTTGTTTTAAAATCTTATAAACCCAACTTCGCAGGTTCAAGTCTCCTCGCATCCCAAGGGGTAAATTATTACAAAATTTTAAAAAGATGCATATTAGATATGGATGTAATGTACAAATTACGACGTAGCAGATAGAGAAAAGAGAAGGAGATTGAGTGTATGTATATTTAAGAAATGGTAATAAAGAAGTGGAGGTAGTGACATCTAGTAACTAATATATTAACTTCTTGAGTAATAGTTCAATGGAAAAGTATACGTGTGTACCCGGGTACTAGGAAAATACTAATGAACTGTGAGATAAAGTTCAAACTGTGAGGTAAAGTCTTTATCTCACTAGTAAAATAAAGTAATGTTGAATAAAAGCCTACTTTACAAACGCAAAAGTATTTAGTAAAGGCATGTTTTTCGTTATGGTCATGGATAAAATTCTTAAGTATTAGTTTATTAATAAAATGGATGAAATTCTATTTATAAAGTGAATATTATATATTATTCTCTTCTGCCAAAGTTTCGATGCATTCCAAATAACATTCGCTACGTTTGCGTGTAATGTAATAGAAAGTGTATTACAAAAACTGAGCTCGATGTGTACCCAAATCGAACTGTAATAGAGTAGAGCCAATTAGGCTAATCGAACGGAGTCCATAAAATTCCTAAATTGAAAATTGATATTTTCACGCGCTAATTTCGCCAGTTCACAGTGCGTGTACAGGAACACCAGCGAGTGGCGATACTACAGAAGTGCCGTTCCACTGCAGTATCTTCTTCATCACCACTTCAAGCATTTGAGGGTTCCTTTTAAACATTTCATTTCATATTCTTCTATCATCTTTACAGTTATTTATATTTGTACGAGTATGTAAGCTTGTAGTGAATGGTGAGTGTCTTCAAATTTTCAGACTTTACTTTTTAATTTAATATAAATTAGCCTATAGTATTACTAAATTTAGAAAGTGCATCAAAATTTTCATCTTATTATTTAATTTCATATTTGGTCTATCTTTGTGCCTTTGTTCCTTGTTTGTAGAGTAGGTAATTTATTCTTTCAGCTTCCGTCCTCACTCAAATACTTTCACTGTGTATATCTCACAAATGGAAATATAAAAATGTATCCTTTGAAGAAGTGGAACAATTCAAATATTTTGGAGCAACAGTAACAAATATAAATGATACTCGGGAGGAAATTAAACGCAGAATAAATATGAGAAATGCCTGTTATTATTCGGTTGAGAAGCTTTTGTCTTCCAGTCTGCTCTAAAAAAGTTGAAAGTTAGAATTTATAAAACAGTTATATTACCGGTTGTTCTGTATGGCTGTGAAACTTGGGATCTGACTTTGAGAGAGGAACAGAGATTAAGTATGTTCGAGAATATGATGCTTAGGAAAATATTTGGGGCTATGAGGGATGAAGTTACGGGAGAATGGAGAAAGTTACACAACGTACATCTGCACGCATTGTATTCTTCACCTGACATAATTAGGAACATTAAATCCAGACGTTTGAGATGGGCAGGGCATGTAGCACGTATGGGCGAATCCAGAAATGGGTATACAGTGTTATCTTAGAGACCGGAGGGAAAAAGATCTCTGGGAAGGCCGAGGCGTAGATGAGAGGATAATAATAAAATGGATTTGATGTGGGATATGATGGCAGATACTTACATTACTTTACTTTACTTACTGGCTTTTAAGGAACCCGGAGGTTCATTGCCGCCCTCACATAAGCCCGCCATTGATCCCTATCCTGAGCAAGATTAATCCAGTCTCTACCATCATATCCTACCTCCCTCAAATCCATTTTAATATTATCTTCCCATCTATGTCTCGGCCTCCCCAAAGGTCTATTTCCCTCCGGTCTCCCAACTAACACTCTATATGCATTTCTGGATTCGCTCATACGTGCTACATGCCCTGCCCATCTCAAACGTCTGGATTTTATGTTCCTAATTATGTCAGGTGAAGAATACAATGCATGCAGTTCTGTGTTGTGTAACTTTCTCCATTCTCCTGCAACTTCTTCCCTCTTAGCCCCAAATATTTTCCTAAGAACCTTATTCTCAAACACCCTTAATCTCTGTTCCTCTCTCAAAGTGAGAGTCCAAGTTTCACAACCCTACAGAACAACCGGTAATATAACTGTTTTATAAATTCTAACTTCCAGACTTTTTGACAGCAGACTAGATGACAAAAGCTTCCCACCCGAATAATAACAGCCATTTCCCATATTTATTCTATGTTTAATTTCCTCCCGAGTGCCATTTATATTAATTGTTACTGTTGCTCCAAGATATTTGAATTTTTCCGCCTCTTCGAAGGAAAAATCTCCAATTTTTATAGTTCCAGTTCGTACAATATTCTGGTCACTAGACATAATTATATACTTAGTCTTTTCAGGATTTACTTCCAGCCCTATCGCTTTACTTGCTTCAAGTAGTATTTCCGTGTTTTCCCTAATCGTTTGTGGATTTTCTCCTAACATATTCACGTCATCCGCAAAGACAAGAAGCTGATGTAATCCGTTCAATTCCAAACCCTCTCTGTTATCCTGAACTTTCCTAATGGCATATTCTAAAGCGAAGTTAAAAAGTAAAGGTGATAGTGCATCTCCCTGCTTTAGCCCGCAGTGATTTGGAAATGCATCAGATAGAAACTGGCCTATACGGACTCTGCTGTAAGTTTCACTAAGACACATTTTAATTAATCGAACTATTTTCATGGGAATACCAAATTCAATAAGAATATTATATAAAACTTCTCTCTTAACCGAATCATACGCCTTTTTGAAATCTATGAATAACTGATGTACTGCACCCTTAGACTCCCATTTTTTCTCCAATATCTGTCGAATACAAAAAATCTGATCAATAGTCGATCTATTACGCCTAAAACCACACTGATGATCCCCTATAATTTCATCTATATATGGAGTTAATCTTCTCAAAAGGATATTCGACAAAATTTTATACGACGTCAACAAAAGTGATATTCCTCGAAAGTTACTACAGTTAGTCTTGTCCCCTTTCTTAAAAATAGGTACGATTATGTACTCCTTTCATTGTTCTGGTACAATTTCCTTTTCCCGAATTGCAAGTACAAGTTTATAAATTTCGTTAGATAATGCGCTTCCACCCTCTTGTATTAATTCTGCTGGAATTTGATCAATACCTGGATACTTGCACTTTTTCAGATTTTCTATTGCAATTTCGACTTCAGATAGTGTGGGTTCGGGTATAAATGGCTCATCAGTTTGTATTTGAATTTCGTCCTGATCATTTCTATTTGGCCTATATATATTTAGTAGTTGCCCAAAATAGTTTTTCCATCTGTTCAGGATTGAATAAGAGTCTGCAAGCAAGTCACCATTCTCATCCTTGATCACGTTTACCCTTGCCTAATATCCGTTTTTAAATTCCTTTGTACCCTTATATAAATCTCTAATGTTTTTATCCTTACTATTTGTTTCTACTTCATTCAGTTTTTCCTTCAAGTAATCTCTCTTTTTATTCCTAAGTGTACGACTTGCTTCCTATCTTTCATTGAAATAATTGTCTCTATTCTCCCCAATTGGATCCTGTAAGAATTTCAATTTTGCCTGTTTCCTTCTATCTACTACAATGGAACACTCTTCATCAAACCACGGTTTCTTTTTCTTAGTTTCATGATAACCTGTGCTCTGCTCAGCTGCAATTTTGATATTATCTCGGATATTGTCCCACATGCTATTAACATCTAACTCTTCCTCAGCTTCGTCGGAAGTTGCTCAAGCAGCAAACTTATTGGAAATTTCAACCTGATAACGTTGCTTAGTTTCGTCGTCCTTTAATTTCAGAATGATGAATCTACTAATATTAGCTTGTTGCTCTACTCGCTTGGCTACTGATAGTCTTTCTCTTAATTCTCCAATTACCAAATAATGGTCAGAATTACAGTCTGCCCCCTGAAAGTTCGAATGTCTACAATACTAGTATGACTTCGCTTATCTATCAAGATGCGATCTATCTGGTTGTGTGTCATTCCGTCTGGAGAAGTCAAGCATATTTATGTATATCCTCATGCGGAAATGTTGTACTCTTGATAATTAAATTTTTTGATGTGGCAAAGTTGACTAACCTAACTCCATTGTCATTACTACTTATGTGTAGGCTCTCTTTGCCAATTGTTGATTTAAAAATATCCTCCCGTCCTACTTTAGCGTTGAAATCCCCCAACAAAACTTTCATGTGATATCTAGGTAAATGATCAAAAGTGTGTTCCAATTCCTCATAGAAGCTATCCTTTATATGGTCGTCTTTCTCTTCTGTAAGGGCATGAGCATTTATAACTACGATATCGCACCATCTACCTTTAAGTACTAAATAATATAACCTGTGACTGATAAATTCGACCTTTTTATTGCTGATTTTATTATTTTATGAACAAAGAATCCTGTTCCTAATTGGTGATTATTTTTTCCTTCCCCATAATACAACAAGTAATCGCCTATTTGTGATATGCCATTCCCATCTAACCTAACCTCTTGTACTCCCACGTCTATTCTATATCTAGCTAGTTCCTTTGCTACTAATGTTACCTCTCCTGTTCTATAAAGACTAGTTACGTTCCATGTACCAAATCTTATAACCTTATTCCTTTGCTGTGGTCGTGCCGGAGAATCAGTCCTATTCCGAGGCTTATTGTAGGGATTCGTAACAAGCTGGTTTTTACGGTGATGGGTTGTTAGCCCTTCGCCCAACCCCCAAGCTGGAGGACCACCCCTTATCGGCTGTCCACGACTGCTTATTCAATATATTTGCAGCTACCCTCCATATCTGGAGGCTGTCTCCTCGATCCGCAACCTGAGGACTCGGCATGCCGTGGTGATAGGGACCCACAATACATAGACACTGGATTAATCTTGCTCAGGATAGGAACTGATGGCGGGCTTATGTGAGGACGGCAATGTACGTCCGAGTTCTCTAAAAGCCATAAGTAAGCAAGTAAGTGTAGTCTCACATTCAGGTGATAGTTTGCAGAACGAAAAGTTACATTGTTCTGATCCAATTTCTGTACACTTCAATAATTCGTTATCATAATATAGTGCTCTCTTAAATTGACTGAGTGTATTGGCAATTAAATCAATAGCTTTCGCAAAACACGCTGTGATGCGTTTAATATAAAACAATTTTTATTTCCAAAAGGAAGCAACAAGGAGCAATATCGAATTTAACCTTTTTTTTTGTTTGAAATATCTGAAAGAATAACCCCCTGAAATTAATGACGTTACTTATGATTCACTTTGTACATTATAGAGGGCAATATTCAGCGAACTATCATCCGAGTATGAGACATAGGTCTACTCTAGCACCCCAAAATTAATAGGCTATGTATTTGTGTTTAGAAAAAATGAAAATATACTTTCGAAACAGTTTCAGTCAAATACTAATAAAAAAATAATGCGGAACGACCGGAGAAGAGATGACTGCAACAATTTAATACAATGTTAAAGTTGAAATATACCGTCTATGCTTATCTAGTATTATATGATTAGCCTAATTATAACATAAACGTTTTCGGCACTAATGTGCCATTTTCAAATGTATGAAAATTTGCCTAATTACATGTTCAAATAGGTGCACGTGAACTGTGTGAATGAAACATGTGTTCCCTGGTGATTTCATTTCACATATAAAACAATCTGTTTGTAGATAATTAATGATTAAAAATTAAAAACACACGCTTATTACTAACATTTAAAATTTGTTTTTCTGCTGCAATTATCCATCAATTTGTGGAACACTGGGGTTGTCTTGACGTGTTGTGTGGTCAAATGCAGTTATTCAATAGTGAATATCTTAGTGTAAGGTTACAACATTTCAAGTAAATGAATAACTGTATTTGACCACACAACACGTCAAGATAACCCCAGTGTTCCACAAATTGATGGATAATTGCAGCAGAAAAACAAATTTTAAATGATAGTAATAAGTGTGTGTTTTTAATTTTTAATCATTAATTATCTACAAACAGATTGTTTTATATGTGACATGATATCACCAGGGAACACATTATATGTTTCATTCACACAGTTCATGAGCACCTATTCGAACATGCAATTAGGCAAATTTTCATACATTTGAAAATGGCACATTAGTGCCGAAAACTTTTATGTTATAATTAATCATATAATACTAGATAAGTATAGACGGTATATTTCAACTTTAACATTGTATTACAACTTGCTTACCGGATAAATCATACAACATGAAGCAACAATTTAAGTTCCAACACAATTCAATCCAATTTAAAGTCTAACGTCAAGGATACCCTTATAATTTCGATACATTTTATAGACTTAATTTGTATTGTGGTATTCAATTGAAGCAATAATCATATACCAGTAATTCTGTGTGTAGCATAAATACTACAGCTTTTCATTTCTTTGACTTTCTTGTATCTTACCCAATTAATTTACTCCCTTTTTGTTTTCTTACAGTTCCCTTCTTTCTTTGCAAAGTAGTGAATTCGTTACGAATTGCGAGCATTTGGCAAATGACTCTTGTTATTGATTAAAACTTTCTTCTGAGACAAAGAGATCCAAACGTCTCCAAATTCCATTATCGTGCTTATGATCAGGCGTGGGCCTTAATCAACAAAACATCCAAGAAACAAACTTAATTAAGCCTGTGTTTCGTAGAACTTTCTTCCTTAGCTGAAGAACGAACACTTCGTAATATAGAAATGTAAGGAAATATAAAGACCTTTCACTTTTACAGTAAACAAAATCAAAACTTATATGACTTTCAGGAGTTTATCGCATAAAAGTTTACTATAGTTTGTGATAATAAATCTTTGTTATTACTAAACCAATTTTCTGGATTTTTTTATATTTTTAAATTGGTTATTTCATGACGCTGTATCAGCTTACTTACCTACTTACAAATGGCTTTTCGTTTTTTTTATTTTAATACGTTATTTTACGACGCTTTATCAACATCTAGGTTATTTAGCGTCTGACTGAGATGAAGTTGATAATGCCGGTGAGATGAGTCCGGGGTCCAACACCGAAAGTTACCCAGCATTTGCTCATATTGGGTTGAGGGAAAACACCGGAAAAAAACCTCAACCAGGTAACTTGCTCCGACCGGGAATCGAACCCGGGCCACCTGGTTTCGCGGCCAGACGCGCTAACCGTTACTCCACAGATGTGGACGACTTTTCGGTTCCTGTCCTATCCTGTACAAGATTAATCCAGTCTCTATCATCATATCCCACTTCCCTCAAATCCCTTTTAATGTTATTCTCCCATCTATGTCTTAGCCTTCCCAAAGGTCTTTTTCTCTCCGGCCTCCCAACTAACACTCTATATGCATTTCTGGATTCGCCCATACGTGCTGCATGTCCTGCCCATCTCAAACGTCTGGATTTAATGTTCCTCATTATGTCAGGTGAAGAATACAATGCGTGCAGTTCTGCGTTGTGTAACTTTCTCCATTCTCCTGTAACTGATGCTGAATTGGAGTAAGTGGTCTGTTTCTGTTTGTATGATATGCAAGTCTGGTTTAAATTTTTATAATGTCACAAACTGAGTATCATGCATAGTATATAAAACCATCATTCCTAGTTACCTTGCCACGTTGAGATCCCACATTTTCTAAATATTCAATATATAATAGCTCAGTATCAAAATAAGCAGCCAATATGATAATCAGTTCACTTTTGAAGACTATCTTCCCTATATTAGCTTCCAAACTGTCTTTTAAATGTTCTGTTATCGGTCATTCACGAAATATTCCTTAAAGAGAGGGACATAAAATATTATTTTCACAACATCTGTTTGAACAGCTGTGGTGTCTTCTCCCATATTTAACTATCTGTCAAATGAGTTAACTGCCTAAAATCCTACATTAACGGCTAGTTTGTCCCAGTAATGTTTAATTTTGCTTAACGAATGTTAAATCAACAGTCTGTTTATTTTTAACGCTTTGTTAATGTATTTTCCATTTGTTCAACATAATTTTGTTTAAGATAACCAACACTTAACTATAACGTCTGTTAGCATTATTTTAACTACTCAACAGCAGTTGGTAATGATTCTACAAATGTAAGACAATTTTTGATTGGCTAAAATTAATCTTTAAATTCCATATTATAGAGTGAGTCATGAAACTTGCATAAAATGACAACCTGTTATAGTAGGCCACGCTCCATAAACAAACAGTTGACAAATGAAAGTTGTAGGTGACGTGCTGAATAATAATTACAAAGTAAGGTTATATTTCCTCATTGTTGTTATGGATACGATATACGAAAGAAATAAAATAACACTGATGTATTTACACAGTCCAAAGTATTTTTTAAATGTTATATTACCAGTCATATGCTAAACATTCCCTACAGAGAGACACAAAATATTAATTTCGCAACTTCTGTTCGAACAGCTGTGGAGGCATAACTAACTAACTGTTAAACGAGTTAACTGCCCGAAATCCTACATTTAAAATTAACAAACTGTTAACAATCTGTTAAACCAAGCTGGTGTTGAAAACATACAATTTTATTAATTAACAAACTGTTTAGAGTTTAACAGTCGTTAAATTGTCTAACAATACTTGGAAAAACCGGTCATTAAAGTTAACAAACACTTAACAATCTGTTAAGCCCAACTAGTATTGAAGACATGAAAAGACTATATTTAACAAACTGTTTAGAGTTTAACATTCGTTAAATATTCTAACAATACTTGGAGAAACCGGCCATTAAAGTTAACAAACACTTAACAATCTGTTAAACCTAACTAGTATTGAAGACATGAAAAGACTATATTTAACAAACTGTTTAGAGTTTAACATTCGTTAAATATTCTAACAATACTTGGAGAAACCGGCCATTAAAGTTAACAAACACTTAAAAATCTGTTAAGCCTAACTAGTATTGAAGACATGAAAAGACTATATTTAACAAACTGTTTAGAGTTTAACATTCGTTAAATATTCTAACAATACTTTGAGAAACCGGCCATTAAAGTTAACAAACACTTAACAATCTGTTAAGCCTAACTAGTATTGAAGACTTGAAAAGACTATATTTAACAAACTGTTTAGAGTTTAACATTCGTTAAATATTCTAACAATACTTGGAGAAACCGGCCATTAAAGTTAACAAACACTTAACAATCTGTTAAGCCTAACTAGTATTGAAGACATGAAAAGACTATATTTAACAAACTGTTTAGAGTTTAACATTCGTTAAATATTCTAACAATACTTGGAGAAACCGGCCATTAAAGTTAACAAACACTTAACAATCTGTTAAGCCTAACTAGTATTGAAGACTTGAAAAGACTATATTTAACAAACTGTTTAGAGTTTAACATTCGTTAAATATTCTAACAATACTTGGAGAAACCGGCCATTAAAGTTAACAAACACTTAACAATCTGTTAAGCCTAACTAGTATTGAAGACATGAAAAGACTATATTTAACAAACTGTTTAGAGTTTAACATTCGTTAAATATTCTAACAATACTTGGAGAAACCGGCCATTAAAGTTAACAAACACTTAACAATCTGTTAAGCCTAACTAGTATTGAAGACATGAAAAGACTATATTTAACAAACTGTTTAGAGTTTAACATTCGTTAAATATTCTAACAATACTTGGAGAAACCGGCCATTAAAGTTAACAAACACTTAACAATCTGTTAAGCCTAACTAGTATTGAAGACATGAAAAGACTATATTTAACAAACTGTTTAGAGTTTAACATTCGTTAAATATTCTAACAATACTTGGAGAAACCGGCCATTAAAGTTAACAAACACTTAACAATCTGTTAAGCCTAACTAGTATTGAAGACATGAAAAGACTATATTTAACAAACTGTTTAGAGTTTAACATTCGTTAAATATTCTAACAATACTTGGAGAAACCGGCCATATGTCTTTCTCTCTCGCACAGAGTAACAACATAAGATGGCAGCGCCGCTGTTTACGTTCTACCCTAGATCATATATGTAACAGATAACTCATCGCTATGTTAAAATCGGCAGCACTTTGAAGAGAACAACCGCCAGGATCGCCACCGGTCCGCCGTAAACGAACACGAGATGGCAATACAGTCGCTAATGCAATTCAAATGGGAATTATGACGTGACTCCTTATGTAACAACTAGATGGCAGAATAGTAAACCTGACAAAATTTGTTAACCTTAAAGTCTATAAGGCCGACCTATCTGGGTATATATGATCTAGGGTTCTACATACAAAATGGTCACCTAGTAATATGACATATCTTTGGGTGTCTGACATGCCTGTAACGGCCGAGATGGTAGTGCAGCACAAGACTATGTGATACTCTTTGTAGTCGACGTCATCCAGGCGATAATGTTATTCTGAGAATAGGATCTGTGAGACAGAAAGTGGAAAGCTTGCAGAATGAGTGAATGCAGGTTCAAGAAGTGTCGGAACTCCAGCAAGCAAAAATGCGTTAATTACGTCTGCAGAACAGGCGCTCTGGAGGAGCACGTGCGGAGTCGCAAGGAAATTAGAGCTGTCGCTTTCGAGTGTCCTCCAGGTGCTTCAGTTGAGCGCATGTACACTTGACACCCAGAGCACATGTTTCCAGACGACGGTCCTCAAAGGATGCAATTTTACGAAAAGCTGCAACAGCTACAAACTGTGTATGACAATATTCTCTAGACAGATAAAGCAAGTTCCACGCCTGAGAGTGTATTTAACAGCTAAAATAGTCTCTTCTGGTCTCACGAAATACAGAATTTTGTATACAAAACTGGAAATCAAGCCAGATTCGGCATCAGCGTGTGGGCTGGCACTGAAAGGAACATAGTTACCGGGCCCTATATTTTACCTAACGTAAGGTGACCAGATGTCGCGATTTGGTCCGGATAGTTCCGGCTTTCAGAGTCATGAACCTCTGTCCCCGCCAGGTTCGGCCGGGAGGCTTGGATGTTCCGGTTTTCCGAAGTCAAATGAAATGACAAATGATTTCAGATTGTAAATGTAATAACAGTACAAGAGCTGTTCTGTTTACACTAAAACTCACCAATAAAGATATGTATTTGCAGTATTAAGTACTTTATATTCTAGAGAAGTAAATTAATGACAAGACACGCAAATCACCATATTTTTATCTTTTTTCAGTGCTGCTTATACTTTATACCTTTATTCATATAGCCAACATGGAATATATTATTCTGGTATTCATTCTTGTTTTTTGGGTTATTCTCGTGAATACATTAGCATATAGGAATACGTAATGTAGTTTACATAGGCCCTACAATATTTTCTTGGAATCAATGGATAATAATACTTGGATCGAAGTTCTAATCCTTTATTGTTGTTGTTATTATTATTATTATTATTATTATTATTATATAGCGTAAAGTAATTGAACAGTGAAATGTTTTTGCAGTGTTAGTGAAATCAGGATAGTGTCAGTGACATGTGTCGTAGTACCAGTGCAGTGAGTGAGTTGAGAGCGAAATGAGTGTAATGCTGAAAGGTACTGGTGCATGTATGAACTTATCATATCGATGGCTCAGAACCAGACTGTTCCAAGTCCATTTTACTATTTTTTTTTTCACAAGAGCTATTTTAAGCTCCTGACATTCAAAGCTTCATGACACAATTTGGAATAGCTTCACAGCAACCTTATGGAGAGGAATATTTACAATTTTGTTCGATGCATATATGCAGACAAGAACTGGAACACAATGAAACACAGATCTCTTTCTTATAAAAAGATGGACTTAGAACATTCTGGTTCTCAGCCATTGATACATACTCGTGGGTTTAAGTTCGAACTTAGGGTTGAGATACAACTTAGACTTCCTTTAAATGATATTTTAAGTGATCGTGCTTTATTTAATTTAATTTATATAACTAGCTAACTAGCGAGTACAAATTAAAATTATAAAACAAAAATGTTTCTAGCCACTACCGTAAGAGCCAGGCTCGTGTACGGTGTGGTCTTAGCCAATAATATAACATAACATTTACAAGGACAGTTTACTACATACAATAAGTAACTTAATTCAAACCAATAAATAACACACAAGAGCAAAAAAAGGAAGGCAGAGAAAAAGAGAGAAAAAACTCATTTAATATAAATTGACAATCGACAGAAGCCAGTGATATTTAATAAAAACGTGAATATAGTCGACAGAAATAAAAGGTAAAAAATACATACATTTGTTAATATTATATATACCGTAGTGAATAATTTTATAAATATCTTTTCTAAAAGCTTCAATTTTTAAATATTTCAAATTTTAAAATGGATTGTAATTTTATTATAAAGTCTTGGGCCTAAACTAGCACCATGTTTAAGAGCTGCACTTGTATGACATTTAAGCTCAATTAATGGGAAAGTAGACTTTTGTCTTCGAGTACGATATTCATGTCAATTAGATTTATGTTTTATTTGATTTATGAGGTAGTAACTTAGTAAACTATATTTATAATTTTTTCAATAGTTAATACTTTAAAATCTGTATAAATTAAATTTGTTGAGTAATCCATATTTTTGGTTAGACAAATTTTTATTAATCTTTAGGATGCACCTTGTTAATATTATTATTATTATTATTATTATTATTATTATTATTACTATTATTACTATTATCATTATCATCAACATGATCATCGTAACCATTAGTCAAAAAGTAGACACTTCTCTTTTAATCGCCATTATCTTTACCCACAGACCTTCATTCTTTCATTCTATGCCGCTTATCTTCACAGATCTTCTAAATCTGAAGCGAGATAAATGATCTTCTCTGTTCAGTTGAAGAAATGAGACGAGCTAGATTTGTTCTCACGGTTGTAAACTTGATTCAGCAGCACTCACGCCGTCTGCTGGCAGCCATACGAAACAAAGCACGGTCTGCCTTGTAATGAACTCTTTTCAAACGAGGAAAAGCAATTTTCTCTTGGCACGCTTAAAACGTACATACGTACAAAATGAGTGTTATATAAGAGTAAAACTGCAGTGAAGTTAAGCCCTGATATATAAGGTTCTCCATATGGACCGCAGTCAAACTCGTTGATGAAAACAAAAGACAAACTAATCGATTTTATTCGTATGAATTTCGAGAAAGAAAAGAGCAGGAAGGAACTTTGTCGACACCGGACTTTGTTTTTGACTATATCCAATTTTACCATATTTTACGCTTTCATTTACAAAATTGCGAACTTGAGAGCAATAGTAGTTTAACACACAATTTTAAGAAAAATATTACGAATAGAGTAAAATGATTTACTTACTACAATTGAGCAGTTTAGTATACAGCAGAGATGTCAAAGCAAGCGCATTTTTCTGAACTTGACGTCGTGCGCGGGCAGCAAGCGCTAAGTATGGAAAGAGGAAGGGTTGTGTATATGAATAAGCAACCTGTTGGATTAAGAAAACAGTGGTGCACAAACTTCAAACGGAATGTGAAATTTTATGTCGTTATTTTTATATGGCTTCTTTCTGTTTAATTTAGTCTATCTATATTGTCTGTAAAACAAAAGTACTAACACTGACTTCTTATTATTGCACTTGTGTTTTAAATCTTAATAACATAATAGAGAGTTAAGAAGGAATATTCACTTAAATTCCATAGTAGTATAATATTATACTGTATTAAGTGTATAAACACATCATTCATAAAGAAAGTGACATTCCAAACAAAGAGATTGAATAAGAAATAAGTTGGAATTTATATTGATGGTATCTTTGGCCTTACAAAAGTAATCAATAAACTAATCGAAACAATATTACAGTACAAAGCAAAGTTACCTAGGTACTGTATCTGTTTTAAGTGTAACTAATATTACATAACAAAACTCTTATCGCATTATGCTTTTAAGGTGATATTTGTGAGAAACTTCCTATCATCAGAATATTAAATTATTTTCTCGAAATGTGCTGAAGCTATAGAGCTGACATTTTTACAACACATGGGCACGTATCTTTTGCTTATGATGTAACAGTAGTTGCTTTGTTAATTTATTTCCGGTCCACATCTGTAGAGTAACGATCAGCGCGTCTGGCCGCGAAACCAGGTGGCCCGGGTTCGAACCCCGGTCGGGGCAAGTTACCTGGTTGAGGTTTTCTACGGGGTTTTCCCTGAACTCAATACGAGCAAATGCTGGGTAACTTTCGGTGCTGGACCCCGGACTCATTTCACCGGCATTATCGTCTTCATTTCATTCAGACGCTAAATAACTTGGATGTTGATAGAGAGTCGTAAAATAACCCAATAAAAGAATAAAATAAAAAATAATTCATTTCCTTACAAACAATTTCCATGCGAATATTTTCAAAATTTTCAATACACTATCTTCAGTAATACGTATATATGGTATATTAGATTTACGAAAACATTCTGTAAGGCTACTAAATAAATAGGCCTGTACCTGAAAATTTCACTTCTCTATACGAAATGTTGAGAAAATATTTATTTTGAATAAAAGAATCAAACTTGTGAAAAATGAGCATTAAAATTAAAACTTACATTCTTAAGTTTAAAAATAAAGTGAAAATTTTTGTATGATATTTGATAAATTTCATTATTATTTTAAGTGTTACTAGCACTATATGTTACTAATATTTATTGTATTTATCTGATGCATGTAGCCTATAAGATAATACATGGTAATAAATATAAATAGATCATTTTCTTAATTAATAACAGTGTATATCTCCAATAAATGATTCCTTAGCATCGCCACAGATACACTTGATTGTACTTGTCACTATATCTTGTCACTAGAAAGTTATTGAAATTTATATTTTCCCCGCCATTCATAAAATATTTTGATGTGATACCTCTTGCACAAAAGGAGAGATCTATAACTGAAACTCGATTAATATATTTCAGTATTATTTACATTTATCCTGGTAATAATGAACAGTTTGACTCGTAGACATTTTGTTTTTTCAGCATTAACTTCCCATGATTTTACGAGAACATTCGAAGAGAACGGCAGTTACGTAGACTTTCAGCTCCCCACTACTACCATTAATGCACAACACAATGTCAATACGGCGGTTGCTGTCATCTGCGATACAATGAACTTTTCTGTTGATTTTCGAGTTTGGCATTTTTTCCGGTTATTATATGCTTATTTAAGTTGTGTTAACTCTCGCTAGTGGTTTTATATTTTACTTTATCCGTCTTAGTATTTATTTTATTATTGTAAATATTTTTGTTTTATCACTATTATTATTATTATTGTTATTATTATTATTATTATTATTATTATTATTATTATTATTATTATTATTATTAATGAATTATTTTGTATTACAATCTTTGTATCATTTCTATCACGATTATTATAATAATATTATTATTATTATTATTATTATTATTATTGTTGTTGTTGTTACTATTATGTATATCATCAGCATTATTATTTGAACCCTGTAAAATTTATGTAGACTACTGGACTGTACCCGAGCACGAGCATTATGCTCATTTCGGGTATCTATTCATATGTATTCAATTCAAATGTAAATTGTAAATAAATTTGAAAATTTGAAATACACTTATACTTCTCAGGCAAATCTAAAAATTAACATGGATACAGTTTTAATAAGTTCTCTTCCCTTTATCTATTGAATCAGTGCTGGCCATCTCTGAATATAGCTCGACCAAGCGGCATATATCACCTCTTTCGTCTGTCTCTTTCCTTTCCGCTGTAAAGCGCTCAGGCTCTCCTGGGCTCTAAAGCGCGCGCTTGCTCCTGTGGACATCAATTGACATGCCTGGTATACAGAGTCAATATCTGTCAGGAAGTATAATTAAATTATTAAATAAATCTCTCATTGTAATTTTTGTTATAGTACGAAAAGTCAGAGTGAGATTCGTAATAAAACATACTATACCATACGCGAAACTTTCCTTCACCTTTCGGCTCCACAGTAGGCCTACTCAATCGGTAAGGTTTTGTCATTTTCGTGCACAAGAAGTGGCAACCACTACACACTAAAATTGAATCGCATAGGCCAGTGATGTCAAGGCAAGCGCATTTTTTTATCTTGACGTCGTGCGTGGGCATCAAGCGCTAGGTATGGAAGGAGAAAGAATTATGTACAGGAATAAGCAGCCTGTTGGATTAAAAAAACAGTGGTGTACAAACTTAAAACGGAACGTGAAATTTTAAGTCGTTATTTTTATATGCCTTCTTTCTGTATGATATTATCTGTATTATCTGGAAACAAAATTATCAACACCAATTTATTAATATTGCAGTTATGTTTTAAACGTTAATAACATAATAAATAGTTAAGATATCCGAAATAAAGAGACTGAGTATGACATGATAAGTTGGAATTCATATTGACGGTATCTTTAGTTTTGTAAGATTAATTAAAACAATATTATAGTAAAAAGCAAAGTTATCTAGGTGATGTATATGTTTTAAGTGTAACTAATATTACATAACAAAACTCTTATCGCATTATGCTTTTAAGTCGATATTGGTGAGCAACTTCCAATCATCAGAATATTAAATTACTCGTATTTTCTCGAAATCTGCTCAAGCTATAGAGCTGTCGTTTTTACAACACATGGGTACATAAGTATCTTTTGTTTATGACGTAACAGTAGTTTTGTTAACTCACTTCTTTACAAACAAATTCCAAGCGAATATTTTCAAAATTTTCATTACCCTATTCAGTAATCCGTATTTACGATATTATATTAGATTTTCGTAAAATATTGTTTCAGTACCTGTAAGGTTACTAAATAAACATATCTTAAAATTTCACTTTTCTGTAAAGAAAGTAGAGAAAATATTCCTTTTGAATTAAAAAGCAAGCTTGTAAAAAATGAGCATTAAAATTAAAACTTACATTCTTATAATGCACTTATAATTCTCAGATAAATCCAAAAATTAACATGGCTACAGTTTCAATAAGTTCTTTTCCCTTCATCTATTGAATCAGTGCTGACCATCCCTGAATATAGCTCGACCAAGCGGCATATAATACCTCTTTCGTCTGTCTCTTTCCTTTCCGCTGTAAAGCTCGAGCTTGCACCTATGTGCATCAGTTGGCATGACTGGCATAGGCACACGCCGTGACATCTGATGGTACAATTGCAAAGCTTGAATATTGTGGTTACTGATTGTTGTTTAATAGACACAGTAAAGTAATACGTTGGAAACTTGAATTAATTTTGTCTTCGAACATAAACCTAATACTTTTTTTATCACAATGGTTGAGGGAATACCAAGCACATCACAGGAACATCTTCGAACTTCTCCTCGGAAACTAACAATTCACAGCGAGACAGAGAAATATCGGTTTGGAACAGGTTACAATCTGTTTACTATTTCTATAGTTCACTGTTGAGTTCCCTTTGGTTGGTAAAACTGTTAGGTTATTTAGCGTCGATAGAATTTGTGCTAGCGAGATGATGTTTGGCGAGAATTCGTCATATATTACCTGAGATTCGTCTTACGTTTGAGAAAAAAAAACTCGGAAAAACCCAACCAGATAATTAGCCCAAGCAGGAGTCTCACTCACTTCTGAGCGCAGCTCGGGATCAGAATGCAAGCATCTCCACCGACTGATCTACGCCGAAGGCCGAAAAACTATAACGTGAATATCATTAGCAAGATATGCCGGCTTAGTAGTTCAATTACCAAAGCAATGGCTCACGACGACAACGGACCAGACTTCAAACACCAGCGATGGCACAGCTGTATTTGTAGAGAATGCAAAGGTTGTGAGGGTTTTTTCAGGGTCTCCTTTCGTCATTCCACTGAATATGTCCACAATTCTCTTTCACTAAGCTATTATTTCCTTACCTTTCTTCTCGTTTCTCTTATCTATACTCTCACCACGACGTAAATGCGCATTGAGTTGTGCCTCCAGTTTAGTATAGAGTTCACGGTTTACAATCCACCACCACTGCCATCTACCAATCTTTGGATAAACCGCGTAGAACATCAACACATAGTAGACCAGTGATGTCAAAGCAAGCGCATTTTTCTGAACTTGACGTCGTGCGCGGGCATCAAGCGCTAAGTATGGAAAGAGGAAGGGTTGTGTATATGAATAAGCAGCCTGTTGGATTAAGAAAACAGTGGTGCACAAACTTCAGACGGAACGTGAAATTTTGTGTCGTTATTTTTATATGGCTTCTTTCTGTTTGATATTATCTATATTGTCTGTAAAACAAAAGTACTAACACTGATTTCTTAATATTGCACTTATGTTTTAAACGTTAATAACATAATAAAGAGTTAAGAAGGAATATTCACATACATTCCATAGTAGTACAACTATACTGTACTAAATGGATGAAACACATCATTTATAAACAAGTCATATAAAAAAAAAAGAGATTGAATATGACATGATAAGTTGGAATTGATATATATATATATATATATATATATATATATATATATATATATATATGATACCTTTAGCCTTACAAAAGTAATCAATGAACCAATCAAAACAACATTGCAGTACAAAGCAAAGTTACCTAGGTACTGTATCTGTTTTAAGTGTAACTAATATTATATAACGAAACTCTTATCGCATTATGCTTTTAAGGTGATATTGGTGAACAACTTCCTATCATCAGAATATTAAATTATTTTAAGGGGAGTTGGTCGTCATCGCTTGCAAAATAATAGTAAAAATAGCCTATCTTCAAGAAGTCATAAATATAATACTATTTGTAATAGCTCTTTCATTTTTTTAGTGATGTGTGTACACACATTAAGCTCTAAAATAAAAAAAGATTTGTGAAGCGTGACGCGAATGCTGAGCGCCTGAGCGTATTATCACAGTCTACTATATACAGTCGCGAAGCTTGAGGTGATTTTTTGCAAATCTCGTGATAAAGCACTCCAAGCGGTTAACAACTAGAAACAATAGACTGTCCACGGTCGACTTTAGACTGTGTCGTATTTCCATCGAGTGCTAGCTCGTTGCGTATTTCACATTGATGCTTGTGAAATGTTCGTTATTGGTTGTAATGAAAATGTTAATGGCTAAAATACAATAATTTGAATAATAATATTTTACAAGAGACGTAGAAAAATTAAGTTCGCTTTAATGAAATTTATTGATCACGTTTTATTTTCAATTCTGGTGAGACTATTATTGCTTAGGCCTACTTTTTTTTTTCAAAGGATATGTTTTTAATTATAGCTGTTAATTTTGTTGTTATTTTTATTTGTTACTTTACTAGAGACGTAGAAAAAGTCTGTTACAATAAAATTTATTGATCACGTTTTATTTCCAATTCTGGTGTGATTATTATTGCTTAACCTCATCCCACTTAGTTAACTACGTAAGCCTACACTACAAGTACCGGTACACGTAAGTTACTCCATTAATTCATATTTCCATTATTATTGTTGTAAAGGGAAATGAAAATTAATATTTATTGGTTTCATAGTTAGTTATCGCTATAATCTTGAATGAGTGAAGCGATTATAGTAAATTTCAGTTCGTTTTGCACAAACAAAAATAATATTAACCTATTTATTGCAGGTATCTTCGAGTTTATGGTGGAATTTAATATACTTCATTAAAATAATAAATTAACTTTACGCATTTAATATTTCAATAATAGAAGGAAGGCGTTAATTTTTCCAAAAGAACACAGCGAAAGTGTAACATATTTTGTCGTCTACTAGGAGAGAGATCTGTGATGATGAGGCGATAGTAGCGATCCTAGTGGTGGGCAACTACCCATGTATGCATTTTTACTACATATTGAGCTTCGCGACTGTATATAGTAGACTGTGGTATTGCTATCTCTTTCTAACATAGTGTTCTCCTTGTATCTCTTGCAATGAATGCTATCTTACACTAACGGTATTTTTATTGCTTACTGCGCATGTGCAACAACAACCTCACGAAAGACTCATTGAAACACATTAGTCAGAAAGAGAGAGCAATACCCTTTTCAACATGGCGTCTACGATCACGATTTTGGACAGGAAAGAGCATTGCGGTGGTGCCTAAACAACTCATAGTTCTGCATAAGAGACACATGTTGATGATGGTGATGATGATGATGATGATGATGATGATAATTATGGGGCGGATGTTGATGAAAAGCCATCTTCTTATTTTTCACATTAGGACGATGCTTATTAATATAAGAATCATTTCTGTGTTAATATCAACGCAAAGAAATTAATTTCTTATGTTGCATTTTTTGATGTTTTTGAACTAATAGGTCATTTTTATATTTTTTTCGGGATTTTTTGTCATTTTTAATATTTTGAAGAACTTCTACTGTAGATCATTTTGAATGCATTTTACTTCCTTCTTTACGTATAGGATGTTAAATCTTTTTCTAAGCAAACTGTTATGTTTTATTTAACGACGCTCGCAACTGCAGAGGTTATATCAGCGTCGCCGGATGTGCCGGAATTTTGTCCCGCAGGAGTTCTTTTACATGCCAGTAAATCTACTGAAATGAGCCTGTCGCATTTACGCACACTTAAATGCCATCCACCTGGCCCGGGATCGAACCCGCAACCTTGGGGATAGAAGGCCAGCGCTTTACCAACTCGTCAACCAGATCGACTCTAAGCAAACAGATCTGTAGTAGGCTCTACTAGTAATTACCTACTGAATAAGTGAATAACAGTGAAGTTTGAGTTTTATAGTATGGAACAAACTCTAAAGTCCATCCCTCATTTCACTGAAGGCTTCACCTTACACAACGGAAGTAACATAAAATGCTTGACAGCAGCTTAGTTTAAGTGAGGGCTTTGACCGCTACTGTTCTTTTGTTGGTACAAAGTTGTCTTTAGAATTTATGTTTGGAAGGGGGGAAATTTTCACCGTTTCCTGGACAACAGGACGTTGCGTTCCCAATATGGTTCGGAAGGGATGTACTATAGTAGAACATATTTTTAACACAAAGATTACAAGGATGCACGCTGCGCCCACAATTGGATACTTTAAATAACAAAGGTGCTAAGTGCCAAATTAAGGATTCTGAGATACATTAAGAAAACTGTTTATTTGATAAAGTTTGCGCGGTACATACAAGACAATTTCACTAAAGATAATGGTGTGTCCGTGAATCAATATGCTGGAAGAGAATACTTCAAACAAACATAAATAGAACTTGAAAAAAATATGTTCTTAATAAAATTATAAAAGTGATATGTACCATTCTCATATTAACAGTGCTTTGAGCCTCGTCTTCGTACCTGTTGGATTTGTTATTTACTACAAAGATTCCTGTAGAAATCTTGATGTTCTTGCTTAGGTAGGTATTCAATCATAGCTCTCAAATCTTTTAATTTCTCTTCCGAAATTGAGTGCTCTGGAGGAAAAGCCTGAAAGAGAGCTGAAGTTATATCTTTCAATCTCTTCCCTTTCTTCAGAACTTTGACCTTTTTTCCAATATCCATAACACTGTGAGTTTCTTTAACAGTGATTGAATTATATCGTTACAATCTACGCTTATGATCATTGCTTTGGAAATATTAAGAGCCTTGATACAAATTAAGTTGTCCGCCACAGTTTGAATGTTGAGGAAATCCATATTTTGCATGGAAACATCTTGGAATGGCTTCACCCTCTTAGCTTCTTGCACTACTTGGTGAAGATCGCTAGGGATATATGCTTTTGAAACTTTTGTTTAGTCATTTACATTCCCCCGATCTGTAAGGTCTGGTAACAAAAGTGAAGAGCGGAAGGAGGAGGAGACGGAGAATGAAGGCACTGGCATGGACCACCCACGATTGAAGCACATTGTAAAACCTCATTAAAATCAATAGTTTTCCCTTAAAACTTTAATTTTGTTGCGTGGTCTTTTCCTTTATCTTAATCAATTTCTAGGAAATTGCCTCCTCTATTAAACATTTGCAAGGCAGTCATTGAAACAAGGTGACTAATTTTTAAGAAGTTGTGGTGCGAGTACGGTGAATAATATTTAAATGTCATTTTGTTCTATTTTTATGTCATTTTTCCATTATTTAAGAGCAATTTATTGATCATTTTAAGTAGATTTTTAGGTCATCAACATCAGTCTCCTAATGATAATGATGTGATGTCCAAGGAAAGCACATTATTAATAGACTTACAGCATTTATAAAACGAAGATAATGTTTACTGCTGAAAAATGCAACAGTTTTACAAGTTTCTTCCTCACTTTTTGATCTCTGATGTCTATCGATAATCTTTTTCCTGTGTGACCGGGACTCACAGACACATTGGAACTTGATTTACGTGAAGTAAATTAAGTTGTAGTGCTTTTCTTTTGTCTGTAAGTTGACTTGCAAAGCTTATAGCGCCGATTTACATGGATTAGGACAAGAATTTGCTGTCGGCTTCATCAACCTTTGCTCTTAATGGAACCAGGTCAGATGAAACCTCCCCTCGCAGACATGAAAGACTTTGTTCTTTCGCAAGCGGCAAGTCAGCACAAATTAGCTCTGAGAGGAAAAAATTAACTATAAATTCACTGTACAGAACAGTAGATATAAATTTGTGTAGCGTACTAAGATGTGTTTATTCTAATTGTAATTATGGTGAGATCAGAAATCCTGTTGTATAGAGGGTGTTCTGAAAAAAAAAAACTTTCAATATTTAGAGAGTGGATAGTATGTATGTATGTATGTATTTATTCACACTGCAATGGGTATATACCCGGTGGCAGTGGTAACTAATTACACTCAATAATGACAATAATAAAATTATTAATTAAAAATACAATTAATGATAATACTAATAATAATAATAATAATAATAATAATAATAATAATAATAACAACAGAGAATATACTAAATTAAATGAAACGATCACTTAAAATAACATTTGAAATATTCTAATTTGTATCTTAAAACTAAGATCCAACTAAAACCCACGAGTATATGTTCATATCTGCACAAGTACCTTTCAACATTACACTCATTTCGCTGTCAACTCACTCACTGCACTGGAACTACGACACATTTCACTGATTCTATCCTGATTTCACTAACACTTCAAAAACATTTCACTGTTCAATACTTTGCACTGCCACTATAAACTATAAAGCTTCCCTGACAGGAACACGTTTCACTTACACAGCACACTTCACTGACACGACATACTTCTTCACTGATACAACACACTTCACTGACACAACATAATTCTTCACTGATACAACACTTCAATAACAACATATCATTTACACCTTTTAATACTGTGTATAATTACCGTCTATTAGTAAGGTCCTTAAGCCTATTTTTAAATGCATTTTTGGTTGTTGGTAAAGCCTTTAGTAAGTCTGCAGGTAAAGCATTCCAGTCCCTGATAGTACGATAGTATGCATCACTACAATAATTTTTCTCGATTTTGCTTTCTTTTCGAGATGAAAATTGTTTTATATGAAACATTTTATAGCGTGTTTTGGGAAAGCCACTGATTTAACTCCAAATATGCTCAGTCAATTTAAGAGGGAAGTGTATTATGATTATAAGTGATTGAAAAAATTTTAGTTCTGTCCTTTAACTAAACAGAAATTGTTATTCATAGATTTCAAAAAGGCGTATGACACGGTTAAGAGAGAAGTTTTATATAATAATCTTATTGAATTTTGTATTCCCAAGAAACTAGTTCGATTAATTAAAATGTGTCTTAGTGAAACTTACAGGAGAGTTCGTACAGGCCAGTTTCTATCTGATGCTTTTCCAATTCACTGTGGGCTAAAGCAGAGAGATGCACTATCATCTTTAGCCTACTTTTTAACTTCGCTCTAGAATATGCCATTAGGAAAGTTCAGGATAACAGAGAGGGTTTGGAATTGAACGGGTTACATCAGCTTCCTGTCTATGCGGATGACGTGAATATGTTAGGAGAAAATCCACAAACGATTAGGGAAAACGCGGAAATTCTACTTGAAGCAAGTAAAACAATAGGGTTGGAAGTAAGTCCCGAAAAGACTAAGTATATGATTATGTCTCGTGATCAGAATATTGTACGAAAAGGAACTATACAAATTGGAGATTTATTCTTCGAAGTGGTGGAAAAATTCAAATATTTTGGAGCAACAGTAACAAATATAAATGACACTCGGGAGGAAATTAAACGCAGAATAAATATGGGAAATGAGTGTTATTATTCGGTTGAGAAGCTTTTGTCATCTAGTCTGCTGTCAAAAAATCTGAAAGTTAGAATTTATAAAACAGTTATGTTACCGGTTGTTCTGTATGGCTGTGAAACTTGGACTCTCACTTTGAGAGAGGAACATAGGTTAAGGGTGTTAGAGAATAAGGTGCTTAGGAAAATATTTGAGGCTAAGAGGGATTACGTTAGAGGAGAATGGAGAAAGTTACACAACACAGAACTGCACGCATTTTATTCTTCACCTGACATAATTAGGAACATTAAATCCAGACGTTTGAGATGGGCAGGACATGTAGCATATATGGGCGAATCCAGAAATGCATATAGAGTGTTAGTTGGGAGGCCGGAAGGAAAAAGACCTTTGGGGAGGCCGAGACGTAGAGGGGAAGATAATATTAAAATTAATTTGAGGGAGGTGTGATATGATGATAGAGACTGGATTGATCTTGCTCAGGATAGGGACCAATGGCGGGCTTATGTGAGGGCGGCAATGAACCTTCGGGTTCCTTAGAAGCCAGTAAGTAAGTAAGTGTATTATGATAATAAGTTATTGAGCAAATTTTAGTTTTGTCCTTTAACTAAACAGAAATTTGATCCGAACAAATGTAAAATTTTCAAATTTCTTTTCAGAACAAAAAGTTGCATTTGTTCGGATAAATTTTTGCGCATTTAACCCCTTCAGGCTGATGTACATTATAGTGTACTGTAGTGGCAAAAAAAAAACCGAACCGAACCTTGTAGCTGATTTAAGAGTCTTGTTCAATCCAGAGCACGATAGACTGGTAACTGAGACTTTCGTGGTTCGAATTCTGCCTGGAAAGGAAACTTTTTTTTGTTCCTTATTAGAATTTATTCCCAATACTTTTCGATTGCTGGTAATATTCATGTTCTGGGAATAAGAAGTTAATTAAGTAGTAAAATACCGCTGCAATTTGGATCGATATTTTCTGCTTGTAATTCTTAAGACTTTCTTACAGCATCAAAATAATATGTTCTTCTATGTTAAAAAGTTTTGTATCGCAAACAAATTAATCTGTTAGCAGAACAACGGCAATTTACTTTATAAAATAATGGACTATATTTCGAAGAATTATCACTGTTTGTTGTCCGTTAAATACATGTTATGGTCATATCTAAGGACTTTAGAATGAAACCCAGTATTTAACCAGTGACATGGATGACTCTGAATAGATTGCGATGGAAAGAAGTACATATTTACTTGTTTAATTTGTGAGATGTCCCATTACTCCGCTCGGGCAGAGCACTTTGTATCCATCCTCAAGCTCATTCTAGATCTCAGTTGCCATCAGACTTAAAACGTCTTCAAATTAAATTAGATGCTTCTCTTATTTAGAGCTTCGCCGGTGCGAGAAATAATGTATATATGGAAACCAGAAAGCTAATCACGGAATGGAAAATATAATTAGGTTTTGTAGAAAACTTTTGGTATCTTGTGACTATAGAGCGAGAGTTCCATCCAAGGCAAGTGTCAAGCGTTTCTAATTCCTCTATGAAATATAACTTCAATGTTATCTTAGCCTGAGAAGCCCGGAGATAATTTTAGATCGCATTGGATGAAGAACGCTAATAAAGTTACGCGTTGCTATTGACAACTATTTACTTCTTTTTACTTTTTTTTTCCATTTATTTCTGCGTTGTTCAACAACTCCGTTCTATGTAAAGAAGTGATAAATCTGAATGCAAATGTATCGTACCGGAGTTCGATTTCAATAATACAGGCGGAGGTTTATCTTTATGCTGGACCTTGCCGAAATGTAGTAATTATACACCTGGTAGCAGTCCTTTAATGGACCTCATTAAAGTACACCTATTCATAAAAGTTCAGGTTTTCGATTATTCTCGGATATGCAATCGAAAGACGAAGGAAACGTCACGGAGGCTGGAAATCCAATACTGTCGCAGAAGGTTATGTTCTGTTACTATAATAATTAGCGTTAATTGTAAATAATATTCAAATAAATTTAATTTGTCATCTCGTTTTTCAATTCTAAATCAATTTCCAGTTTATACATTCTCTGCATTACATCAAGGTCAATGACATTCCTCGGAAAAATCAATACTTTCGCGTCTGCGCACATCTCACAATTCAAGAGCTATGAACAAGGTCACTTCCGATCTTCTGTCAGATACAAATAAAATGTATACTTCTAAATAATTTAAAGTTAGAAATATGGTCGAGCATAAAAAGTCGTACGAAACTTGCCTATAATGGTAATTAAGACGCTCGTATGAAAATTATGAAACTCGCTTGCGCTCGTTTCATAAACAAATATACTTTCGTCTTAATTACTATCATTATAGGCTCGTTGCATAATGTACTATTATTTCATAGGAACTGACTGTAATACTTCAATTCAATTTATTAAGCCATTAGACAAGCAGCGATAGGCTTCGTCACAAATACAGAAGGTGAAAAAAAAAACATATTACAAAGACATATAATTTAAAACAATGAAGTTTAATAAGAACAATGAAAACAGAAAATATTTTGGAACTACAAAAATTAATGAAAACACTTCATTCTTAATGCATTATTTGCAACTAAATGTAGATAGACAACGTTATTTATTTAAAAAAAATTAATTCGAATATATGTTAAAAAAACTCATCTACAGAGTAGAAAGCATTAATTATTGACAGGGAAGCTTATTATATAATCTCATCGCGATGACATAATAGTACATTATGCAACGAGCCTATAATGGTAGTAATTAAGACGCGAGTATGTTTATGAAACTCGCTTGCGCTCGTTTCATAATTTTCATATGAGCGTCTTAATTACTGCCATTATAGGCAAGTTTCATACGACTTTTTATGCTCGACCATATTTCTAACTTGAAATTATTCATAAGTATTCATGTTATTGTTATCTAAGTGAGGAGCGGAACTGACCTTGTGCAATAGCCTACTTAGTAAATTGTGAGATGTGTGCAGACGTGAAAGTATCGATTTTTTTCCGAGAAAGAAATGTCATTGACCTTGATATAATCTAGAGAGTAAAATAAACATTAATCTTGATATAACCTGGAAATTGAATTAGACATTGAAAAACGAGATGACAAATTGAATTTATTTGAATATTATTTACAATTAACGCTAATTATTATAGTAACAGAACTGACTTTATTTCAAATGTAGGTTATTTATTGTGCAATTGGTGAAATCGACACTTGCGCTTTCATATGGTGCTTTCTGATTAGCGGAACACCTGAACTTTAATGAATAGGTGTACTTTAATAAGGTCCATTAAAGGGCTACTACCAGGTATAATTACTACATTTCGGCATGGTCGAGCATAAAAACATGTACTAGTCTTATATAACTTACAATGTGGAATATTAATTTGTTCACTATTTCTAATTTCATGATCATGTATATTGTTTACTAATGAGTAATTGTCTATGTTATGTCAAGTGTAAAGGATTATATAATGTGCAAGATAGTTTGACTGACATAGAATTCTAATGGCTTTCTTTTGCAAAACCAAGACACTCCCAACTTTGGTAGCATTTCCCCAGAAAATTAAGTTATATCGGATTATCGACTGAAAGAACGAAAAGTAGGCACATCTTAAATAATGTTGAGAAACACAAGTCACTAACTTCTTTAATAAATATAAAACTCTTGATAACTTTGTGCATATATATTCGATATATATCTGCCGAGGTTATATCAGTGCCGCCGGAATGTTGTAGGAGTTCTTTTACATACCAGTAAGTCTACTGGCATCAGCCTGTCCCGTGTAGGCGCTCTTTAATGCTGTCGACCTGGGCCGGGATCGAATCACAACCCCGGGCACAGAAGGCCCACTCAATTTTAAGAAAAATGTATTAACGCATGTGAAAATATTCTGATAGTAATAATAACTAGAGCCCGGATGTTTAGGCATTTATAACAATTAAAATAGGCAGGCAAAGAAGGCAATAAAAACGTAAAAAAGGCACAATAATCTTTGAAAAAGGCATTATATATTTTAAAAAGGCATACTATATTTTAGCAATAAATTTAAATTATATCAACATCAACATAACTCACATACAGCGGCCGGGTAGCTCAGTTGGTAGAGCAGCTGGCTACGGACTGGAAGGTCTGGGGTTCGATCCCAGGTGGTGACTTTCAGAACGGCCCCGAGGTTCACTCAGCCTCCTATAAAATGGAGTACCGGGTCTTTCCCGGGGGTAAAAGGCGGTCAGAGCGTGGTGTCGACCACACCACCTCATTCTAGTGCCAAGGTCATGGAAAGCATGGGGCTCTACCTCCATGCCCCCCCAAGTGCCTTCATGGCATGTTACAGGGATACCTTTACCTTTTTTTAACTCACATACTTCGTAGCCTAGGTAACACATGTTGACTTCTAAAATACATTTTTTCGTAATTAACTGTCTTTTCACAAACCTTACATAACAAAACTGTTCCATCGGTTGAAAACACATGGGCACCAAATTCACTAACGTAACTATGAAATTTACTTTTCAAAGGTTTACTGAATTTAGGCATTATAGCTAACCGATCTCTGTCAACCGACAATACTGTAACTGATTGTTCCTCTCTCAAATTTCTTTCTCCTACAATAATAAACACATATAGCACAAAATTTTAACAGTAAGATTTGAAAATATGAAAGAAAACAATTGGAAATGCTACGAGACAACTTCTATGAGAACAAGCTTAATATTTAAAATTATAAAGCTGATTGTTGGTATCGTGAAGACATGACAATATTATATTTGTAACTGTGGATTGTCGATCATTATTCATATTACACCAATAGTATTAAAGCACGATTATTATTAGCAGGTTAAGCACCGAAATAAATTACTTTTATTTACTATTGTTAGTAAAGGTAGTCATTGTTTCTAATATTTAAATTTCATACACAATACTTACAATTATTAATTATAAAATTGTAAATGAACTAGAAAATGATATTGCTTTAATTAAAATGACAAAAAAGGCATTTACTGTATTAGTAAGAAACACCTTAAATAGGCAAAATAAAAATTGGCCCTATGACTTTGATTTGCTCCGAATCACATTTATATCGTCTATACAAATAATGATTTTCTTCTACCCAGCAAAAAAGGCATTTTGCCGAACATCCGGGCTCCAATAATATTATGGTAATAATAATATTTTGTAAGATTATATTCATTATCAATAGGGCTAGGATTTTGATGACATTGCATCTTTTTTCTAGTAAGCCAGAAACATAGCTGCTTTAGTATTTATATCTTATGTGATAAACTGAGTGTTTTAAGACACATTTGTTAGGGCATTTGTGCATTTTTTGCCTGTTTCAACTCATAAGAGCATTTTTTGTTTTATTCGGTCATTTTTTAGGCATTTCTATTTAATTTTGGCCATGAATCCCAATTATTAATGTAAATTAATGTTTATTTCCTTTGATATTTTCTTTACATATTTTGTCCATTAATACCCATTATTTTGTATAATATTTTAATCGTTTTTGTACACAAATATTGCCATTTTAACGTAGTACACCCCATGTAATGGATCAGTCCAACCACCCCTTCAATATAGATTCCTCTATACTTGCTAGTTCCGGATAAGAGTGGCCTTGTGGTGGACTACATGGAACAACATCAGGTAAAATAATTAATTAAAGTGTACCACTTAGAAAAATTATGTAAAATTAAATAAACTGAAATGTTGGTACTAGAATTTAATTTAATTACTGGTCTAAATATTAAGTAGTACAAAACCTCTTTTCCTACTAAGCCAATTATATAATATCAATTTTAAGGCATTTTTAAGGGAATTTTTTAAAGATTTTTAGGTCATAAATGCATTGTTTTGAGGACATTTTTTCATGATTTATAGGTCATCAGAATCCTAGCCTTAATTATCAATATATTATTATATTATTAGCCTTATTGTTAAATCAACTTCATAATTACTGCATCATTATTATTGGCCGACTACTGTACTCAAGAAGATACAAAACATTAAACAAATCGCAAAATAGACTTTGATCATAGCAAAGACAAACAGACGAAACTCATACTCAACGGCGAACAGAGTCTACGTCACTTTTTTCCTTGCTAAGGCGCATCCAAATCAGGCTGATAGACATGTTTCTTGCTCTAAAATTGCAGTCTATCTATTTAGCCAAATCTGAAAATTCACCAGTCATTCCTTAGAAGCATCAGTATCTGAAATACCTGTCCGTTGTTATTACAGTGTCTTTGTTGCCTTAGATCAGTGATGCCAACTGACGCCCATAGGAGCAAGCGCGCGCTTTAGAGCCCAGGAGAGTCTGACCGCTTTACAGCGGAAAGGAAAGAGACAGACGAAAGAGGTAGTATATGCCGCTTGGTCGAGCTATATATAGGGATGACCAGCACTGATTCAATAGATAAAGGAAAGAGAACTTATTAAAACTGTATCCATGGTAATTTTTAGATTTGTCTCAGACGTATAAGTGCATTATAAGATTGTAAGTTTTAATTTTAATGCTCATTTTTCACAAGTTTGCTTTTTTATTCAGAAGGAATATTTTCTCAACCTTTTTACAGAAAAGTGAAATTTTCAGATATGTTTGTTTAGTAGCCTTACAGGTACTAAAAAAATGTTTTCGTAAATCTAATATATCGTAAATACGTATCACTGAAGATAGTGTATTAAAATGTTTGAAAATATTCGCATGAAAAATGTTTGTAAGGAAATGAATTAGCAAAGCAACTACTGTTACATCACAAACAAAAGATACGTGCCTATGTGTTGGTAAAGCGCCAGCTCTATAGCTTCAGCAGATTTCGAGATAATTTAATATTCTGATAACAGAAAGTTGCGCACCAACATCACCTAAAAGCATAATGCGATAAGAGTTTTATTATGTAATATTAGTTTAAGTTAAAACATATACCTAGACAACTTTGCTTTGTACTATAATATTGTTGTGATTACTTTTATAAGGCTAAAGATACCATCAATATCAATTTCAACTTATCATATCATATTCAGTGTCTTTCTTTGGGATAACACTTTCTTTATCAATGATGTGTTTAATTCACTTAGTACAGTATAGTTGTAGGTATTATGGAATTTGTGTGAATATTTCTTCTTTACTCCAACAGCTGCTTATTCCTCCTAGCATACCTAACGCTTAATACCCGCGCACGACGTCAAGGTCAGAAAAATGCGCTTCCTTTGACATCACTGCCTTAGATGGACATTTATGATCTTCCAGACCCCACATCATGGAGTCCCGTCATGGATCAATCCAGTATGCAGTTCAAATCAAATATGAAAACTTCCACACTAATAAAATCACAATTCCATTTGTATGGCTTTCCCTGCATGCACTTCTTGAATCGATAACCAGATTGCTATAAAACTTTGCAGAAGCCATATCACTTGTGGACGTCTCGGCGCCATCTTTCATACTTATTCATGTTCATCTGTGACCTCAGTAAAGAAAATCATTTCAGATCCTCAAACATAGAAACGCCGATGTCCGGCATTATAAAGCGGCTTGGATGCTTTCCAGGAATTTCTGACATCGAAGCAGATCTGAATGGCTCTGTTAGTGCATCTAATCCCGACGAATTCATTTCTGTCCAATTACTTTCTTCAATCAACATGATTAAATTTACGTGCAACTGATATAACTGTATGTAGCATATCAATACATATACTACATAGTTCTAACACAGTCTAGTATATACAGTCACGAAGCTCAATACCGTAGAAGAGGGTAAAGTCGATCAAAATTTTGCCATTTTTTAATGATATTGAGGTTATGCAACGGAGCGAAGTTCCTAAAAAAATAGCATTTTGTCGTCATATCCTTCACTCATGAAGACACGTTACAAGAAATGAATTACAATCTTTAAAAAACTGTTTTTTTATTTGACTTGTGATCGAAGTTACCTGCTTAAATAGGGTAAAGTCAATCACCATTCAATTTTTAGTTTAAGATCGATTTTAAAATATTGCGGAGTAAAGTCGATCACTGTTTATGTTTTTAAAAAACAAATTAAGTGTATTACATATATTTTATTTGTTATAAGGAGTGTAAAAACAATAATAATCTTCAATATATGCCTATATCATTATACAGGATGTTTCAAAAATACGGGGCATAATTTCAGGTATGTATTTCCCACATGTAGACAATCAAAATAGTTCATTACAACATGTGTCCGGAAATGCTTCATGTCCGAGTTATGGCCTTCACAACATTGAAATTCACCGGAACGTTTTTCTTTCCGCAGGTTGTTGTCATTACAGAAGATGTTCAAAATGTCCACCTCCTGCTTGAATACAGATCTCACATCGATGTTCATTGACCTGCGAACACGATCCCAAACTCCAGGAGTATTGCGTATGTCCTCAGGACATGCCACAATTCGATTCCGAAGGGATTCCAAATCAGGCACCGGAGACAAATAAACCAATGATTTTAAATGGCCCCACAAGTAGAAATCGAGAGGGTTCAGATCAGGTGAGCGTGGACGCCAAGTAATTGGGCCACCTCTACCTATCCATCGATCAGGAAACCTTCGATCCAAGTACTGAATGTAACCTTCGCCTCGGAATGAACTGTCAGAGTGCCCTCTTAATGTCTCCTTTGACGGCAACGACCTGCGGAAAGAAAAACGTTCCGGTGAATTTCAATGTTGTGAAGGCCATAACTCGGAAATAAAGCATTTCCGGACACATGTTGTAATGAACTGTTTTGATTGTCTACATGTGGGAAATACATACCTGAAATTATGCCCCGTATTTTTGAAACACTCTGTACAATGTATCTTTTGTTACTGTGATCATACTATTCGATACAATTAGGCCTATAGGTCTCCACTGTACAATCGTGACTATGATTGCCAACTTATAAAGCATAAAAGCACATTTTAATACTTCATATACCAACAATCAAAGATTTAAGAATTCAAAATTTACATTGAAATACCACCCTTCAATTATAATATAAAATGCAATTCAACATTGCTTAGGTTTATATCAGATGTTATTTGAAATCCTCCCTTCCTCATGTCACTTTAGAAACTACGTTGTTCCCATCGTCAGGTACAGACGGGTGTACAAAATATGTTCCTTTGGCAGTGCTCCTCTTACGCAAGAAATTCACCATAATTTCGTCTTCCTCTTTCCCCAATATCCCATCAATATAAGCTATAATATGACACTTTTCTGTTTATTAGAGTTAGTTGGAGATATTTCGGTGAACAATTTATTCTTCCTGCTGGTCTTATCTGTTTCGAGTAGGTCGATGGCATTATCGACTTAACCCTACAAAGGTATAAGTTTTCTTAAAATAATAAGTTTCAATACTAACATTCACGAACTGCAAAACTATTATTTCAGGATACAATCTCAACGAAAAGTACTTACGTATACTTCCTGTCTCCTTCCACTGCTGACTATAATTTAGAGTTTGTAAGACTTTGTTTTCATTTAAGAGAAAAAGTTGAGAATAACAATTTTCACTTCAACGGTAATTACAAAGTGTTCCCATTGTTGGCATTCGCAGGCTTTTTGTTGTCCCTCTCGCTTACATTTACAATGTAAGGCAATGAAGTCAGCATAACAAAATTTTAACAAGTAACTGAGAAAAAATATATAATTTTCAATAAAAATCGCAAATGATCGATTTTACACCCACTGATTAACTTCACCCACTTCTACTAAGACACACATTCATCGCCTACAAGTTCTCCAGAACAAGTTCCTGCGTACTGCAACAAATGCCCCCTGGTTTGTAAGAAATCAACAACTGCATCAAGAATTGGGAATTCTTCCACTAGAACAGTACATCCATTCAATGTCAAAATCTTTCTTCAACAAACTTCCTGGTGTTCCTGGAGCTGTGACATATAACATTGGAGCAAGATCTTGTCAGCCATCTCGACTTAAAAGGAAATTCCCTCAAGACATCCTTCTTAGTGATACTGACGACTCTTCATAAATTTAACACAGAAAATCATCATATTTTTGTTCACGTAAGTCACGAAAATGTTAAATTAATTAATTTAAATTAATTAGAGGAGCCTTTAGAGCCAATCTCAGCATGATATTCTACATGTGATATTCCATCATTTAACAGTGGTCTGTATAGCAAGTTTCTGCTCGACCAATATTAAACATAAAAAAGTCCACTTCTACGGTACGTAGTAAATATGAATCCATAGATAGTTGCTAACCACCAGGATCGCTACTATCGCCTCATTACAGACAATGCTAAATAATACCGGCACAATTTATTGTTCCTAGCACCCTCACAACTGGAGTTTCGTGACTGTATATACTAGAATTTTCGGGAAAAACGTAATACGGCGAACGCAAAGCTCCGCCCACGTCCCCTTTCCACTTTTCCCCTACAAGCTCACCACACACCCTAGCGGGAAAGAGTGGAAATAGGGGTTTAGGGTGGGGTGACATCTAGTGTAGGAAAGTGGAACAAAATGAGTAAAGACACCTACGAAGCAAAAGAGGAACTTCGTCCTGTCACTCTCTCTCTCCAGTCTCTCCTTCTCTGTTCCTTGTCTCTCTCCTTTTTTTTTTCTTACGACTTCGCAGGAGGGGAGATTCGATCCGAGAAAGTTCGTAACTAAACCTAAACGCACGCTTTTTGTTCACGCTTTAGACCTCTCGGCTACCGAGGCGAGTTGGGGGTAGAAGGGAAAATGAATCTATTTATGTTGAAGGGAACTGCCATAACGTATTGTAGAAGGGGACAATGACCGAATAGCGTGGGTAGAAACTGGTGGGCTTGTGAATGTCGCTTGGTAGGGGTTGACTACGGGGGTGGCTTCATTGTGTCCGTGTCCAACTTCGTGTACAGACGTAACCACGTGTAGTGATGATCCGTACCGAAGACGTGTACTCATTACGAGTGTCCAACCTGTGGGAAAAAAAGACTATTGTGTTACTTCGAGGACGTGCAAAGTTAACAGGTGAGTGTTGTTTAATGAAAACCACATTACATTGTGTTGTGTTGTGTTGTGTCAGTACATGTTGTGGACAGTTGTCTAATGCGTATTGCATTGTGGTTGTGGACAGTTGTCTAATGCATATTGTCTAATGCGTATTGCATTGTGGTTGTGGACAGTTGCCTAATGCGTATTGTCTAATGCGTATTACATAGTGGTAGGCAGTGATCCATCGAAGCGGGACAGATAGTAGAGAGAGACAGTAGAGAGAGAGAGCATGCGAGCGAGGTGCCGAGCGGCGCGGGTGGGGATAACTTCCCCTACTGGCGTTCGCCGTGTTACGTTTTTGCCGAATTTTCCGTCGGCGTTTTCCATAATATAGTGATTAATTGTCGTACTTACCAAGCACGGCTGTGGTGTCACGAAATCAGCACGGCAAGTTTTGATTTTGAAGTTATGGGTTATGCCGCACGCTCTTCTGTAAAAGACAGTATACAACTGTACCGCTACACAGCGTTCAGGCAGGGATTTAGAGAGTGTTAGTACAGTAAGTAAGGAATTTTAATTGTAGGGAAAATCATAATCGTACAGATGAGACAATTTAAATTATAAGTGTCTGAGATACATCTTACACAATAATGTTCATCAGCAGTACATAAATTGTAATGAATTTATATACAGGGACATCATTTTATTTTTACTTCCATTTTTATTGTACCTGCATTTCTGAATGTTCTTCACTCCCACCCCTTCACTAATGTCCTTGCTCCCGTCAGACACACAAACTTAGGGCCGCTGTTGCATTCGAAGTCTTCAAGCACTGAAGTAAACACTGCAGTGTATAGTGTGTTTCATAAATATGGTTGCGTTTTCTATAGAAGAAAGAACCTATATTAATAATATCGTACTAAAAAATTCTATACAAGAAACGATAAATTCAATTTCAGAGAATATGCTTCAAAATGTTTTTAATAATATGCGTAAAGAATTGAAGCCTGCATTGTAATGAACGGCAACCATTTTCTGCAACTTGTTTAAAAATTCAGATTAGCTTATTTTGAATTGAGGTGGCTAGAAGCAAAGGAATGCTAGTAACATTTGTAATAACATGAGTTAAGTGCATCCAGTGCAAGCAAAAGTATCTAAAATTTTAGTGGCAAAGGGATATTTTAATCGCATCAGACATTAAAATTTAAATAAAAATTTCACCGATTTTACGAAAGCTTAAATATTTAAACCCAATTTCCTCAAAAGTAACTTAAGTGCACTTACAGCCCTTTACTTAATGAGCCCCTCAATTTAAATGCACTCTCTATATTGTATGTTGACATCAATAATTAATATGCTAGATAAAGTAGTCATTACATAACGAACATAGCCGCCTGAAAAGTTGAGTTTTTGAAAAAAATATGTTACTACTCTACTGTATTTTGATAAATTCCGTAAAAGTGATCATCAAACTGAAAATCGTAATATCGTCTTTCCCTACAACATAAATGGGTACACTACTTTTCTCTCCTCCTATAGCTAGTAAAATGATTTGTTTACATATTGCACTAGTAACATCAAACTCCTGTAATGGAAGGGGGCAATAGTGTTTCCGAGTATAGTCAGGTTAATGTTAAAAGTGTTGGTAAAAATAAAGTGATGTCCCTGTAGAAACTTCAACAAAAGACATAGGGCCGTATTCATAGACTTTTTAGCGTGGTTTTCCGGTGGATGATCAGCGTTTTTCGTATTCATAAACCAGTGTTAGCGACAGGATATGATTTGAATTCTGTACTAGTAACCAGTGGATAGCCGGGGCTAGCTTAGTACGCTCGTAGCGCGTGCTGCGAAATGTCTATAAATAGCACCCGTAGATACGTAGTACATATACAGGGTGTTAAAAAGTATCCAATATTTTAGGAGATGCATCAAAACAAGAAAAAAATGTCTAATAAACATGGATCCTGCAACACACAATTTCTGAGATCTGAACACTTGTTCATAGTAGGTGCTCAAAGTGACGTCCATTCATGGTAATGCATTTCTCTGCCCTTCGGCGTAAGGAATCACGCACTCCTTGAAACTGACCTGGTTGTTCGTGATAACCAAAATTCTAAGGGATTTAGATTTGAGGAATGAGCAGGCCAAGGTGAAGAGTTACGTCGTGTACTAGGGTGAGTGTATGTTAAGTGCTCATGTAAGTGTAATGTAGAGAATGGGTGAGGATAATGATGAAGGTGGAAAGAGAGAAGGGAAAACCCGGTGTCGGCACGTAGCCTACTCCTGTTGAAGCACCAATGGAGCCGGCAGGCTTAACGTCCCCATCCGACGGACGAATCACTATCAATAATGACACATGCCTTTCCTTCATAGCCTACCTATGCACTGCATAGAGATTTGGGTTTTAACTCAGGCATATTGGTGCGCAATTTAGTTTTCTTTTAGTAGGTTATTTTACGAGGATGAAGTTACAGGAGAATGGAGGAAGTTACACAACACAGAACTGCACGCATTGTATTCTTCACCTGACATAATTAGGAACATTAAATCCAGACGTTTGAGATGGGCAGGGCATGTAGCACGTATGGGCGAATCCAGAAATGCATATAGAGTGTTAGTTGGGAGACCGGAGGGAAAAAGACTTTTGAGGATGCCGTGACGTAGACGGGAGGATATTATTAAAATGGATTTGAGGGAGGTGGGATATGATGGTAGAGACTGGATTAATCTTGCTCAGGATAGGGACCAATGGCGGGCTTATGTGAGAGCGGCAATGAACTTCCAGATTCCTTAAAAGTCAGTAAGTAGTAGTAGTAGTAGTAGTAGGTTATTTTACGACGCTTTATCAACATCTGAGGTTATTTAGCGTTTGAATGAGATGAAGGTGATAATGCCGGTGAAATGAGTCCGGGGTCCAGCACCGAAAGTTATCCACCATTTGCTCATATTGGATTGAGGGAAAACCCCGGAAAAAAACCTCAACCAAGTAACTAACCCCGACTGGGAATCGAACCCGGGCCACCTGGTTTCGCGGCCAGAAGCGCTAACCGTTACTCCACAGGTGTGGACAACAATTTAGTGATTAGAAGTTGTGCACCGCCATCTCTCCTAGTCCCGAGGTAGACATTTTAAAAGAAAATTTCTTACCCCGCCGAGAATCGAACCCGGGCCGGTTAGTCTGGAGGCAGACACGCTACCACGAGCTAAATAACAAAATTTAAAAAAGTCTTAATCAGCTACGCAGCTGATGTTGATTTCATTTTGTGTTGTAAAAATTGAGGCAGGGAGATAAAAAACCTACTAACTCCAGTCATTGACAAAATTGAGTTATCGCCTGGCCTGGATGATGCTTTTTAGTTTGTCCCGTAAGCATGGAAGGTAAGAATACACTAACGTTGACATTCATCTGCGTTCCTGGGGAGCTGTTTTAAAACTCGTGGAAGTCAGAACTTCACTTACTCCATAGAATAAGAGAGTTTTTGCATTCCAAGCTTAATTTCTCGGTAGGTGGCAACACTATCGCTCAACCAGCTGAGTAAAGTGATACGGTATTCAGAATCTCACAAAAATCTGTGAAATCCATGTAAGTAAGACTATGAAAGATATAATATGGGGTCGATTTAACTTCCAGAAACACAATACAGATGCATCATTCCCCAGTCAACTAAAGTACAATTCAGTATTGCCATTGTATTTATCCGCATATCATCAGCTAAGTACAAGATCTCATCATAACAATTTACTCATTATACCCTACCACAAGACATCTTTATATTCTTCATCCTATACAGTTTCAGTTGCTAGAAGTTGGAACTCGCTTCCGAGTGATATAATGGGTTGTTGGACAATAACTTCATTTAGGTCAAAATTACATAAATTCTTACTTAACAGATGAATTGCTCATTAATATTTGTTACTTATAATGAAACTAACATCTGTCCATTCTTATTATTATTATTATCATTAATTTTTCTAAATAGACTTACAAAACCTCTAATGACAATTACATTAATATTCTCATTATAGAAATAGAAATATATATATATATATATATATATATATATATATATATATATATATATATATTCTCCCTGTAACATAGTCCTAGTAAGCTTATATTAAATTAATTTTTATCATTTTACTAGCTATCTCAAATATTAAATTAATTATAATTCATTGAATTAAATTAGCTCATAAATTAAGTTACTACTTTACCTTATAGATTTATCTCAATTTAAATAAATGTGTAGTGAAGAATATTGCTGGAGAATCTTTTAAGTGTAGTGTAAATATTTGTAATTTAAATTTATGTATTGTATTGATTAAGGCTGGTTGAGTGGAAGAGAAGGCCTTATGGCCTTAACTCTGCCAGCGAAAATAAAACATTGTTATTATTATTATTATTATTATTATTATTATTATTATTATTATTATTGTTATTATTATTGAAAGAAGAAAGCAAAAGGACTTGCAAAATTTAATGCAGTTTATTTCTGAGGAAAGTAGGATGAATTACCAAACTCTGTTTGCGGACAGCAATAATCTAGAATCTAGATGCACAGGAAGAACATGAGAGTGAGAGAGAAAAAACAGAATCTGTAACATGAATGAGACTGTGTTAACATTTTAATATTGTTTGTGGTTTTATTTGTGTATTTTGATGTGCTTTATGGTAATTCGTGATTTTCTGTCTCATATATTTGAAATTTAAAAACATGTAGCAATGTTAATATTAATAATAAACTTCCATTCTCTCGTATATTTCAATGCTTCATAAGGGAATTATGATATACTTATCTTTTTTCTTCACATGGCTCATATTTATTCACATTTCTTAATTCATACACTGTGGAAATCAGAAAAGCACTAACTCCAGATAATCTGATTTAATTTAATAATCTGATTGGCTATGTATTGTATACTTTTAGTAGAGCCATCGATGTAGCTCAGTCGGCAGACTCGCTGGACTACTGATCCAGAGCTGCGTTCGGGCTTGGGCTGGATCCCCCTTTAGTCTTTGGTTTCTTCCGAGGTTTTCCCCAGCCGTGGGACTGAAGCCGGATGGTCTATGGCGAGTCCTTGGCATCAACCCCTTTGATTTGATTACCATGTTGGGTTTTTCCGAGGTTTCCCCCACCAAAAGGCAAATGCCGGATAATATTTTGGCGAATCCTCGGACCTCACCTCATCTCACTACATCTCGCAAAAAAAAAAAAAAGTGCAAAATTGTAAAAATTGTAGAAAATTACTAAATTGTAAAACTGTAAAATTTTGTAAAAATTGTAATTGTAATATTGTAAAATGTTGACTTGTTTCAAATCTTAAAGCTTCATTGCTCATGTAAGCTCTATGGAATAAAATAAATGAATGAATGAATGAATGTAAAAATTTAGGTTTTGGGGTATTTAATTGATAAAGAATATAATTTTACACAATATTAATAGGTAAATGTATAATATTTAAAGTTAGTAAGACAGGTGATAAGTTTTTTCTCCCTCCTGTAAAATTTGGTTTATTGGAATTAGGAAGTTTTTGATTCCCTGTCTCAATTGCGTGGAGAGCGAAATAGTAATATGCGTTACAAGAGCGGTATGTTGACGTTTTCATGGTCGAGGAAAAGATTGAAAAAGCGAAACGTAGTTGAGCTTTTATAATTTCCAAGAACATGAAAACAAACATACCGCTCGTGTATTGTACATTATTTTGTGCGAAGATCGTTTATTACATACCTGAAAGACGAATTTCTAATTAGTTGCAATGAAATCTCCATGTTGGTTTCTGTTTAATGACGGCAACTTCGAAACACCAAAATATCTTTCGTCAACATTGTTGCTATAAAATGTTTTCTGTGTTTACTATACTCCAGCAGGCCGTGATATACGTCTGTCTTCCCCCCCCCCCCCAGTCTATAAATGCGAACTTAAAACAAACGGTAAGGTTATGTAATGATTTATTTTTCATTTTAATATTTTAACAATATTATTTAATAACATATTGCAGTAATAACATCGGCATCTGGAATCTTGTTGATTTTTTCACGGCTTCCTTAATGTTGCTTGTATCAGGAATGCAATAAGTTTCGTGGAGTAGTAGACTTTACTTGATTTTTGCAAATATTTAAAATCAATAATTAACATTGCAATTTAGGTGAAATTGCAGTGTTAAATTTCCAATTTATAATTATTACTATGTTAAACGTCTCTAAAAATAATATGTTAAAAGCCTAAAGCAGTAAAATGAATGTCGCGCTTAAGCGGTAAGAAGAGGAAAATTGTTACGTGTGTTACGTTGGGAATACTGAATGTGGTATTTCACACTTACCGCGTATAGGTTCTGTGCGGAAAACAAGCAAATACGCACGATCTCGCACAAAATAAATTTATACCTGAAAGAACAGATTATTCATCAATGCTGCTTAAATAAATAGTAAATCAATGCATTACAGTGACAAAAAAATTAAAATTCAATAGATTAAGTTACACATAATAATGAAGATTAAAATTCCCATACAGATGATTTTATCACTTGATATAGAAGATTGGGAAATCGCAAGAGATCCATCTGCACTGATACGAAAGACTTGTCGAGTTGAACAAGTAATCAGGGATCTGGTCTCTGTCTCTGTTGGGTTAATCGTATCCTGCACAAGTAGAACGAGGAACCGGCAGATTAAATTCCCAATAACCAAACGCATACGTCACGCTGTATTTCTCTGTGGACACATTTGTCGTCTGTGTGATAATATTGCCTCTGGGATTTTTCTATAGGAGCAACGTGACAAGCAAGAAAAGGAATGGAACCGATGTAGACGTAACTCCTATGAAAGGTCAAATGTACTCGATAGCATGGAGGGTAAGTTTCTTGCTGTAATATCAGCAAAAGTTTTGAAAGACTTTGTTGTTAGCAACCAAGCAGCATCCTAATCAACATACATTACAAGCCATGCCATAGTCACAATGTTTCCAACGCATTTAACAGAGAGATGTTCTACTCTAATCTAACTTTATAAATACGACTGCGAGACAGTTATTCTTCAAACTTCCGTGTATCATCAGTGACTTGTAGCTTGAATGAAATTAATAATAGATATTGAAGTTATAAATCTAACCTGAATCTTGTGTACACTACTTTTAACACTTAAATACAAATGATTGATAAAATGGCAAACTTACTAGTGTTAATTATATAAGCACGTGTGGCTTACAGCTGTTTCGGTGTATACTGTACACCATCATCAGAGCCTATTAGATCCTGGCGTCAGCTACATATCGCTACCTGTTGTAGGGGTGTGTGTGCGTGTTGAAAAGTGGAGTCAAATAGTGAGTGTGTTCTGAAATTGATCTGTGTGTTGAGAATTTGATTAGAGTGTGTTTTAGTGTGTGTGTGTGTGTGTGTGTGTGTGTGTGTGTGTGTGTGTGTGTGTGTGTGTGTATTTCGTATTGTTCTAGTGTGTTGACTTTTCGGTTTTTGGGTTGTATGTGTAGGATTTCCATGTCTGTATTTATGTTATTGTATGTATGGTTTGTATTAGTTATGTGATCGGCGTATGTAGATGTATAGTGTCCTCTGGTTATTGCTTTAATGTGTTCTTTGTAGCGTGTTTGGAATGATCTGCCTGTCTGTCCAATATAGAACTTGTCGCATCTATCATATGTGAGTTTCTATACGCCTGTGTGGTTGTATTTATTTGTTTGTGTTGTTTGTGTGTGTGTCTTTGTAGTGTATTTTCTTTCTGTATGCTATGTTGTATTTCTGCTTTCTGAATGAAGATGCAATCTTATGTGTGCTTTTGTTTTCGTTTGTTAGTGTGATGTATTTCTTGTGCTTGTGTTGTGTTTTGTGTTTTTTTTTTTTTGTTTGTTAAGTTTTTGTTTTGTCTTCATTATGATGTTGTCTATTATGTTTGGGTTGTAACCTTTTTCTTGTGCTATGTAATTGATTGTGTTCACTTCTTCATTGTAGTGTTGTTGGCTCACGGGTATGTTGAGTAATCTGTGTACCATTGTCCTGAATGCAGCATGTTTGTGTTGTATGGGGTGGTTGGATATGTTGTGTATGTGTGTGGTGGTGGTGGTGGTGGTGGTTGGTTTTCTGTATATTTTGAAGGTGTGTTTATTGTCTACTTTTGTTATGGTGATGTCTAGGAAATTTATGGAGTTGTTTTCAAGTTCCAGTGTGTATTGTAGTTTTGGGTGTATTTTGTTTATGTATTGGTGTAGTTTGTGTATTTGTCGTTTGTTTCCTATGTATAGTATGAGTATGTCGTCTACGTATCCTGTGTCAGTATATTATGTTGTCTGCATATTTGTTGTGGTCATTGTTGAGTATGTATGTTTGTTCTATGTTGTGTAAAAATATCCCTGCTCTAGTCCCGTCGCTCTAATTTCCGGCAGCCAATCGCGTTACAGGTCGGCCACATTTAACCGTGTGCGTCTTGTGATTCGCTGATTCATTTCTTAAGGCTCGATAAATACTTAATATAATCGCCCGCCATTTTAGCTCTTTCGTTGGCGTTCGCAGAAAGCACACGAAGACGTTATTTGCCGCTCAATTATTTGCTGTATTACATTGCGTTTGATTTATTATAACAGGAGCTACGACATAATAATGTTTAACGCTGTGCAAATAGATTCCTCGTATGGTAGCTCGGCAACATAAGAACAAAAATGGCGAACGATACTACCTACCTAGATTTTATAGAGCCTTCACTTTCTAAGACGTAAGCTAAGAGGCGGAGTCACGCCGGAAATAACAGCGTCGGGATTATAGTAGTAGATATTAATCTTTTGAGCTGTTCGAAATTTAAGAATGCCATAACAAAACGTATTGCATAATGTACAGTATGTAACAATCTCCTTCGTACCGTAATATTGTTTTAAAAACAGTATGTAATATTCTCCTTCGTCCCGTAATATTGTTTCAAAAACAGTATGTAACAATCTCTTTCGTACCGTAATATTGTTTTAAAAACAGTATGTAACAATCTCCTTCGTACCGTAATATTGTTTTAAAAACAGTATGTAACAATCTCCTTCGTACCGTAATATTGTTTTAAAAACAGTATGTAACAATCTCCTTCGTACCGTAATATTGTTTTAAAAACAGTATGTAACAATCTCCTTCGTACCGTAATATTGTTTTAAAAACAGTATGTAACAATCTCCTTCGTACCGTAATATTGTTTTAAAAACAGTATGTAACAATCTCCTTCGTACCGTAATATTGTTTTAAAAACAGTATGTAACAATCTCCTTCGTACCGTAATATTGTTTTAAAAACAGTATGTAACAATCTCCTTCATACCGTAATATTGTTTTAAAAACAGTATGTAACAATCTCCTTCGTACCGTAATATTGTTTTAAAAACAGTATGTAATAATCTCTTTCGCACCGTAATATTGTTTTAAAAACAGTATGTAACAATCTCCTTCGTACCGTAATATTGTTTTAAAAACAGTATGTAACAATCTCCTTCGTACCGTAATATTGTTTTAAAAACAGTATGTCACAATCTCTTTCGTACCGTAATATTGTTTTAAAAACAGTATGTAACAATCTCCTTTGTACCGTAATATTGTTTTAAAAACAGTATGTCACAATCTCCTTCGTACCGTAATATTGTTTTAAAAATAGTATGTAACAATCTCCTTCGTACCGTAATATTGTTTTAAAAATAGTATGTAACAATCTCCTTCGTACCGTAATATTGTTTTAAAAACAGTATGTAACAATCTCTTTCGTACCGGAATATTGTTTTAAAAACTGTATGTAACAATCTCCTTCGTACCGTAATATTGTTTTAAAGACAGTATGTAACAATCTCCTTCGTACCGTAATATTGTTTTAAAGACAGTATGTAACAATCTCCTTCGTACCGGAATATTGTTTTAAAAAGACAGTATGTAACAATCTCTTTCGTACCGTAATATTGTTTTAAAAACAGTATGTAACAATCTCCTTCGTACCGTAATATTGTTTTAAAAACAGTATGTAACAATCTCCTTCGTACCGGAATATTGTTTTAAAAACAGTATGTAACAATCTCCTTCGTACCGTAATATTGTTTTAAAAACAGTATGTAACAATCTCCTTCGTACCGTAATATTGTTTTAAAAACAGTATGTAACAATCTCCTTCGTACCGTAATATTGTTTTAAAAACAGTATGTAACAATCTCTTTCGTACCGTAATATTGTTTTAAAAACAGTATGTAACAATCTCCTTCGTACCGTAATATTGTTTTAAAAACAGTATGTAACAATCTCCTTCGTACCGTAATATTGTTTTAAAAACAGTATGTAACAATCTCCTTCGTACCGTAATATTGTTTTAAAAACAGTATGTAACAATCTCCTTCGTACCGTAATATTGTTTTAAAAACAGTATGTAACAATCTCCTTCGTACCGTAATATTGTTTTAAAAACAGTATGTAATAATCTCTTTCGTACCGTAATATTGTTTTAAAAACAGTATGTAACAATCTCCTTCGTACCGTAATATTGTTTTAAAAACAGTATGTAAAAATCTCCTTCGTACCGTAATATTGTTTTAAAAACAGTATGTAACAATCTCCTTCGTACCGTAATATTGTTTTAAAAACAGTATGTAACAATCTCCTTCGTGCCGTAATATTGTTTTAAAAATAGTATGTAATAATCTCCTTCGTACCGTAATATTGTTTTAAAAATAGTATGTCATAATCTCCTTCGTGCCGTAATATTGTTTTAAAAATAGTATGTAACAATCTCTTTCGTACCGTAATATTGTTTTAAAAACAGTATGTAACAATCTCCTTCGTACCGTAATATTGTTTTAAAAACAGTATGTAACAATCTCTTTCGTACCGTAATATTGTTTTAAAAACAGTATGTAACAATCTCTTTCGTACCGTAATATTGTTTTAAAAACAGTATGTAACAATCTCTTTCGTACCGTAATATTGTTTTAAAAACAGTATGTAACAATCTCTTTCGTACCGTAATATTGTTTTAAAAACAGTATGTAACAATCTCCTTCGTACCGTAATATTGTTTTAAAAACAGTATGTAACAATCTCCTTCGTACCGGAATATTGTTTTAAAAACAGTATGTAACAATCTCCTTCGTACCGTAATATTGTTTTAAAAACAGTATGTAACAATCTCCTTCGTACCGTAATATTGTTTTAAAAACAGTATGTAACAATCTCCTTCGTACCGTAATATTGTTTTAAAAACAGTATGTAACAATCTCCTTCGTACCGTAATATTGTTTTAAAAACAGTATGTAATAATCTCTTTCGTACCGTAATATTGTTTTAAAAACAGTATGTAATAATCTCTTTCGTACCGTAATATTGTTTTAAAAACAGTATGTAACAATCTCCTTCGTACCGTAATATTGTTTTAAAAACAGTATGTAACAATCTCCTTCGTACCGTAATATTGTTTTAAAAATAGTATGTAACAATCTCCTTCGTACCGTAATTTTGTTTTAAAAACAGTATGTCACAATCTCCTTCGTACCGTAATATTGTTTTAAAAACAGTATGTAACAATCTCTTTCGTACCGGAATATTGTTTTAAAAACAGTATGTAACAATCTCCTTCGTACCGTAATATTGTTTTAAAAATAGTATGTAACAATCTCCTTCGTACCGTAATATTGTTTAAAAAGCAGTATGTAACAATCTCCTTCGTACCGTAATATTGTTTTAAAAGCAGTATGTAACAATCTCTTTCGTACCGTAATATTGTTTTAAAAACAGTATGTAACAATCTCCTTCGTACCGTAATATTGTTTTAAAAACAGTATGTAACAATCTCCTTCGTACCGTAATATTGTTTTAAAAACAGTATGTAACAATCTCCTTCGTACCGTAATATTGTTTTAAAAACAGTATGTAACAATCTCTTTCGTACCGTAATATTGTTTTAAAAACAGTATGTCACAATCTCCTTCGTACCGTAATATTGTTTTAAAAATAGTATGTAACAATCTCCTTCGTACCGTAATTTTGTTTTAAAAACAGTATGTAATAATCTCCTTCGTACCGTAATATTGTTTTAAAAACAGTATGTAACAATCTCTTTCGTACCGGAATATTGTTTTAAAAACAGTATGTAACAATCTCCTTCGTACCGTAATATTGTTTTAAAAATAGCATGTAACAATCTCCTTCGTACCGTAATATTGTTTTAAAAGCAGTATGTAACAATCTCCTTCGTACCGTAATATTGTTTTAAAAGCAGTATGTAACAATCTCTTTCGTACCGTAATATTGTTTTAAAAACAGTATGTAACAATCTCCTTCGTACCGTAATATTGTTTTAAAAACAGTATGTAACAATCTCCTTCGTACCGTAATATTGTTTTAAAAACAGTATGTAACAATCTCCTTCGTACCGTAATATTGTTTTAAAAACAGTATGTAACAATCTCCTTCGTACCGTAATATTGTTTTAAAAACAGTATGTAACAATCTCCTTCGTACCGTAATATTGTTTTAAAAACAGTATGTAATAATCTCTTTCGTACCGTAATATTGTTTTAAAAACAGTATGTAACAATCTCCTTCGTACCGTAATATTGTTTTAAAAACAGTATGTAATAATCTCTTTCGTACCGTAATATTGTTTTAAAAACAGTATGTAACAATCTCCTTCGTACCGTAATATTGTTTTAAAAACAGTATGTAACAATCTCCTTCGTACCGTAATATTGTTTTAAAAACAGTATGTAACAATCTCCTTCGTACCGTAATATTGTTTTAAAAACAGTATGTAACAATCTCCTTCGTACCGTAATATTGTTTTAAAAACAGTATGTAATAATCTCTTTCGTACCGTAATATTGTTTTAAAAACAGTATGTAACAATCTCCTTCGTACCGTAATATTGTTTTAAAAACAGTATGTAATAATCTCTTTCGTACCGTAATATTGTTTTAAAAACAGTATGTAACAATCTTCTTCGTACCGTAATATTGTTTTAAAAACAGTATGTAACAATCTCTTTCGTACCGTAATATTGTTTTAAAAAACAAAGAATTTTGTTAACGAAAATATAATTCATTTTAATGGGTTAAATTAAAATATGAAAAAAAAAACAATATTTCCTTTTCAGGATATAAAATACGCATCATCATATATTTCAAATCAATATAATAAACGTACAAAATTAAAGAAATGTGCATATTTTTTGCAACTTTTCTGTTCGTACATCTAAGTACCGTGGCAAGTGAAAAAAAAAAAAAAACTTAATGGTAGATCCGATAAACAAATATAATTACAACACAATCCATTTCGAATGGAATCGTATAAAAATACAACTCAGTATTGGACCCTTATTTGTTATTCAAATATTTTATGGTCCTTTCTTCTTCACTGTTACATTTTACATGGCCGTTAAAACCTGCTCCGAGGAGGCTATTAAAGCCACTCGAAAACAAAATCCCCTAGATGCTAATAGTGCCATGCTATAGGGGGCAATGTGTGTTATGAAGTGGCAGGGATTAGGAGCCACCCGAGCGCTTTATAGCGAGGTAAATTAAAATGCTAAGAGGGCTTTTAGGGACTTCACTGATTACTTTACAGGCACACTGTAATATCAGGTAATATTGATAAAAACGTAATATTAGGCTCTTGAAAAGAGTCATTATTTCAAATCCAACGATTCTTTTTGAGACCGCAATGAGTAGTCTTATACAGGGACATAATTTTATTTTTACTTCAGCTTTTATTCTGATTTTTTTAATGTACTTCCCTCCTACCCCTTCTACTAGTAAACTTGCAACCGTCCTTCACACAGAACCAAGACGCGTATGCAGTCAAAGTCGTCTTAAGTTCACAGAATACAATACTGAGTGAGTGAGTGAGTGAGTGAGTGAGTGAGTGAGTGAGTGAGTGAGTGAGTGAGTGAGTGAGTGCGTGTAGTACGTTCCAGAAATATGGTCGTATTTTCCAGTGAATAAAGTATAGGCCTATTCATTATTTAATCATATTTTCGCAAAGGTTACGTCGCTTCCCAGTTCCCCAACCAGTTTCTGCTGGCCCTTCTGTAAAGGCTAGTGACTGGGCTGTCTTATCTCTTTTCTGAAAACATTTGCTTTAAGAATTGGACGTCTACGTAATATTATAAAGTGTTTGAAATAATTTAAATAAAATTCCTCGTTAAGTAAGTAACTTCCACTTGATCCCCCCCCTCTTTTCTACGATCCTGCGACATAACCTCTTGGACGGACAGTAGATAACATGTCTGAGTAAATTTATCTATGCGGATCGGCCAGAAGTGAAGATTGAATTTACAGTACCTACGTATTTTCTTATAAAATAGGTACAGAATTACTTCAACAGGCTCAAAATTATGACCCAACATGTCGACTGATTTGAGTGCTTTGCATTATTTCTTTTGGGGTTACTGTAAAACAGTTGTGTTTGCTAAACATCCTATAACAATGTAACAATGAAAGAATTACATTCAAGAAAAATTACATTACATTTCAGAACCTATACTTAAAAACGTTTTCGATAATATACACAAAATAACTGAAGCCTGTATCGAAATGAACGTCCATCATTTTTTAATATTTGTTTAAAATATCCAGATTTTTTATTATTTTTCAATTTAAATGTACTCTCCATATTGTACGCTGGAAAAACGTAATACGGCGAACGCAAAGCTCCGCCCACGTCCCCTTTCCACTTTTCCCCTACAAGCTCACCACACACCCTAGCGGGAAAGAGTGGAAATAGGGGTTTAGGGTGGGGTGACATCTAGTGTAGGAAAGTGGAACAAAAAGAGTAACGACATCTACGAATCAAAAGAGGAACTTCGTCCTGTCAGTCTCTCTCTCTCTCTCTCTCTCTCTCTCTCTCTCTCTCTCTCCAGCCTCTCCTTCTCTGTTCCTAGCTTCATGTCTCTCTCTTTTTTTTTTCTTACGACTTCGCAGAAGGGGAGATTCGATCCGAGAAAGTTCGTAACTAAACCTAAACGCACGCTTTTTGTTCACGCTTTAGATCTCCCGGCTACCGAGGCGAGTTGGGGTAGAAGGGAAAATGAATCTATTTATGTTTAAGGGAACTGCCATAACGTATTGTAGAAGGGGACAATGACCGAATAGCGTGGGTAGAAACTGGCGGGCTTGTGAATGTCGCTTGGTAGGGGTTGACTACGGGGGTGACATAATGTTAACGAGCGGAGCTTCACTGTGTCCCTGTCCAACTTCGTGTACAGACGTAACCACGTGTAGTGATGATTCGTACCGAAGACGTATACTTCTTCCTGAAAATATCCAGGGAGAATTTGAAGGCGGATACGGTAAGGTACTGTGAGGAGCATGGACTACTTGCTAGTCATTACGAGTGTCCAACCTGTGGGAAAACAAAGACTATTGTGTTACTTCGAGGATGTGCAAAGTTAACAGGTGAGTGTTGTTTAATGAAAACCACATTACATTGTGTTGTGTCAGTACATGTTGTGGACAGTTGCCTAATGCGTATTGTGTAATGCGTATTGCATTGTGGTTGTGGACAGTTGTCTAAAGCGTATTGTCTAATGCGTATTGCATTGTGGTTGTGGACAGTTGTCTAATGCGTATTACAATGTGGTAGGCAGTGATCCATCGAAGCGGGACAGAGAGTAGAGAGAGAGAGAGAGCATGCGAGCGAGGTGCCGAGCGGCGCGGGTGGGGATAACTTCCCCTACTGGCGTTCGCCGTAATACGTTTCTGCCTTGTACGCTAATGTGCTGTGGACAGTGTACTATACACTGCATAATGAATACGTCCGCATAGATAGTTCGGTTAATGAGTAAAAACACTTATTGTTAATACTGTACTTATTTGGATTAAATAAGATTCCAAAGAAAATTATCAAACTCAAAATCGTATTAGTTCGCAGTTTGCGTAAATGGATTCACTACTTTTCCTCCCTCCTATACCTAGTAAAGTGATTTGTTTGTGTTTTACACTAGTGTCATCAAACTCCGGTCATGGAAGGGGGTAACAAACAGTGTTTCCGGTTCTCGACAGTTTATCCAAAGGTGTAGCCAGGTTAATATCAGAAATGTTAGTAAAAACAAAATGACGTCCCTGTATAATACTATCCATACCAGTGCACGTCACTGCACATCTTGTTATAAATAAATATCACTGACCTAAATCCGTTACATTTCCAAATACAGTTTTGTTATTATTAACGAATGTTCTTTAGAATCTACCCTGTTCAACATCTATTCGGAGGATTTAGTGAAAAACTGTTTTCAGAACATTGGAGGAGTGATAATAGGAGGAATAAGAATAAAGTTTGTAAAATTTGCTGATGATATGGCGTTGTTAGCAGAAGAGGAGATGATACTAAGCTAGTGGAGCTAAATGACAGCTGTGAGCAGTATCGAATGAAGATAAATGCCAACAAGACGAAGACCATGGTCATAGGAAGAAAAGTAGAGAAGGTAAACTTGCGAATTCTACATGATGCAGTAGAGCAAGTGGACAGCTTCAAATACTTGAGGTGTACTATAAGCAGTGACATGAGCTGCTGCTAAGAAGTCAAAAGGACGATAGCAATGGCAAAGGAAGCTTTTAATAGAAAAAGGAGCATCTTCTGCGGAACTTTGGAGAAAGAACTAAGGAAGAGACTAGAAGTGTTTTGTGTGAAATCTAGCATTGTATGAGGCAGAAACATGGACATTACGATGAAATGAAGAGAAGCGACTAGAAGCATTTGAAATGTGGCTATGGAGAAGGATGGAGCGTGTGAAATGGATAGAGTAACAAACGAAGCTGTTTTGGAAATAGCGGATGAAGAAAGAATGATGCTGAAACTGATCAGGAAGAGGAAAAGAAATTGGCTGGATCACTGGTTGAGAATAAATTGCCTACTGAAGGATGCACTGGAAGGAATGGTGAACGGGAGAGGAGTTCGTGGTAGAAGAAGATATGAGATCATACACAACATTAAGATATATGGATCATATGCGGAGACAAAGAGGAAGGCAGAAAATAGGAAAGACTGGGGAATGTTGGGTTTGAAGTGAAAGACCTGCCCTTGGGTAGAACACTATGAATGAATGAATGAATGAATGAATGATGCCTAATTAGTGTATTATAAGTTATAAGTCGTTTGCTCCTAAATTATTTTCAAAGTTGTGTTTAGAAGTATGAATGAAACTGTTATTACGAAAGAGAGCAGATGGGGTACGTTATCAGTGGACACAAGTTTACTATACCGAGAGCTTTGATTACGTCACGAGGTGGGGGAAGGGGTCTTACCTACAAGGTACAGTCCTTGTACGCGCAGAGCTCTCTGATGTTACACGTGCTGTCTTAGATAGTTTTCATTACCTGTGCATTTCCTGGGGTATTTGAATTTCCTATCTTCTGCATATTCTACTTTATTGGTCCTTCTACACTATTTCCTGTATTCACTTTTTTCCTATCGCAGTCCTAATTAGTTCTATTTGCGTTTACCGTAAGTGCAAAGCATTTGTTTGCCTTTACATTACAACATAGTTTACGATATGCCGAAAGAAAAGAAGCCTCGGCATGTACAATTGCAGCGATTTGTTGAGGAGTTCGGATCGCAGCACTTTCCCACAGATGGTGAAAAACTTACATGCATGGTATGTAAAGTCGATCTACTGGGGAACAAGAGACACCATGTATAAAAACACTACAACTCTAAAAGACACAAGGAATACTTTAAGTTATTGAATTCGAAAAAAGTCGAAGCTATTCCCACGAGTTCAAACGTGGAATGTGATTTTTACCAATACTTGTGCCACATGTTCGTTAGGGCAAATATTCCATTTAAAAAAACTGGAACACCCATGTGTCAGATCATTTTTGCTAAAATATACAGGTAGAACACTACCCCAACCATTTACTCTGCGTACGGGTTATTTAGCAAAATGTTATGTAGATGTCTTACGTGAAATTAGAGAAACCTTAAAAGATGAAAAATTGTGGATATCTGTAGACGAAACGACAAATATTGCAAACAGATCTGTTGCTAATGTTATTGTTGGGGCACTTCAAACTGAAGGTATGGGCAAAAAGTTTCTATTGACATTCGAAGAGGTAGAGAAAGTAAATCGTGTTACAATTGCAGCTCTGTTTGAAAAATCGATGCGATTATTGTGGTCTAACGAAATGAAAGCAGAAAAGCTTAATGAAGTATACTGTCGTGCACTGTAACAAATGTAGTCATGAAGAAGAGCAAAGTAGTACAAAACAAAATACTGTGTTTTCTATGTTGTTGTATTTATATACAATATATTGTTCTTATGTAGCTACATTAATATCATGTAACACAGAACTATGTATGTTGTAATTAAATGCACAATATAAACAATAGGTTATTTAATATTACAAAGTGAAATTTTTTGAGCGGGAGGCGTTAGGTGTTTCAGTCTTGAAGCACGCGGCTGATTCTTGGTAAGCCAGCGCTGTTGACAGATCTAAGTCAGTACTCCGAGAACAAGTTCATATGTATATTGTGGCTTTTGTGTTCCATATAATATAAATCAAAAATAAAATAGCTCCAACGTCAAATAAACTTCTCAATGCAATGCGTAATAAAACACAAGCTACCCAATATCAGTTTCCGTATCATAGAAATACTTCAATGGCACTATTACATTCAATGTAGTTTAAATATAAAATTCATGGATCTCAACCAGCAGCAATGGAATCATTACGCATACGGATGTGGCGTTCCTCGTAATTACGGAATAGAGTGTATTATCGGCAACTGGGTTACGCAGAAGTTTACTTAGATGAAACATGGTATGATACCCATGACGGAGTAAAGTGTCGTTAGTCAGATGGGTCGAGTTATTGTGATGGAAATTTTTCTTGAGATAAAGGACAACGAATGGCAATTTTACATGCGAGGGGAAGAAATGTTTTCATTCCATTCATTATTCGTTACTCACCAAAGTATGTGTGATGCCCCGGCTGATAATCGTGGGACTATGAATTCTAAAATGTTTGAAGAATGATTTGTGGAATGTTTGCTAAAACGACTGGAAGGATCGTTTGACATCATTATGGATAATGCCCCATACCATTCCCGTATTGTGAATCCTGTACCTACCACTAGATCAACAATACTGTAGATGTCATTAAAACGTGAAAATAACATTCCTTAGCCCACGCCAGTCCCAACAACAAAGTTACATCTGTTACAAGAGATAAAACGTAGCCATTACATAAAAAAGATGTGTGTACTGTAATTGACGAACAGTCATCGAAATACGGCCATGTTGTACTACGACTGTCCCCCCTACCATTGCCATAGAATTCGTTTGATGGGAACTGAAGAGAAATGTCCGGTCAGAAAATGAATTGGGAAACAAATCTGTTCAAGAAGTACGGGATTTAATAGTAACTGTGATGGATGACATTAACAATAAAGAGCATTGGGTGAAGTATATCGAACATGTAAAGACAAAAGAAAGCGATTATCGCTCCTTAGAAGCTAGCTTGGAATCTTGTGTAATTGATTTAAATAGTGACTCAACGGACTCTGAATAGGAGGTGTTCGTGTTTTAGTTCTGTGTTTAACAAGACGCACACGAAGATTCACGTCAGTCTTCAGAAGGGAGATATGGAAACGCAGCGTTGTTTACATGGAACCTGTTCAGAGTCGCGTGCCTACCTGCTCCCTGCGGTAAGTGTGTCCAATCACACGTTCCAAGTGGCTCTCATTTGAGCGGATGTACTATAGTGCATATAGCAGTTAACTTAATGGTTTACGTACACCAAATGCTCTCTCTGGTTATTACCATGCAATACACTCTGGAGTTGTTCAATTAATTCTAATTTTAAGCTTGGTATTACGTTAGACCTAACAGCGTCTGAAACAGAATATATTTGTAAGAATAGAGGATTGTTCTCTCAGCTGGAAGAAGGCTTTGTCACCAAACGGCACCACTGTCTGACATTACTGTATTTAAAACACGTCCGTCCAAACAGCGCTCCCGGCGCAGCAAAGCGCCAGTCACGCTCCATGCGCCGGCGCGCACAACTAATATGGGTCAGTCTACCATCCTCCTAGCAAACCTCGCCAGGCTGTGGAGAATCCGTCGCATTGGCTCCGTACTTGCTGTATAGACTGTAGTGTGAAACGTACAGTATATTGAATTGAAAGAGAGGAGAAATGGGAGAAGAAATTTAAACTGTACGCGGAAACGCGTTCTTGCAAAGGGAGTTCGGGCTGAGAGAAACTGAGTATGTGAGCTCCAAGCCTGTTGACCACTTGTCTTACTCCGGATTACACTGTATTGTTCTAGTGTGTTTAGTTTCTAGTTTTTCGGTTGGATATGTAGAATTTCCATATCTGTGTCTGTGTTGCTCTACTGTTCTCCAACCAGGAGATTAACCGTGAAAGGAATGTGCTTGCTATTGCGTCATCCATTGCAGCGAAGTAGATAGATAATATTACCGTTATAACGTCAGTTTAAAAAAACATGCGCTCTCCTGCATATGTTATTTCCTGTATGGAGGGATTAAAACAGGGCACCTTGAGCGAATCCAAACTCTAAACTGGGACGCTTAATATTCATCCGTCACTGCATCAACGCTGCGCGGTGTTCGGCGGGGAAGAAAGGCGTTGAAGAGAAGTCATATGGCTCCCCGTGAGAGAGTAGAATTCGCGCTTGGTGCCCAGCCCTGGATTAAAAGACCAGGAAATTCACCGTGATCTAATTTTGTAACTAGGGTAGTATAAATATGTGTGTATCAGTGTTATCGTTTGTGCTTTAAGAGTTAGCCAATGGAGATGCGTGTACCCACGTGTGTGACCTTGTGATATCTTATGACATCAACATTCATTCATAGCATCACCCCGCTGCGTCTCATTTCCCTGAGACTTTCTCCTGGTTGGAGTACAGTAGGTGTGGTTGGCATTTGTGATGTGTTCTGTGTATGTGGAAGTGTTTTGTGATTTGATTACGACTGTGATGTGTTCTTTGTAACGTGTTTGAAATGTCTGTACGATTTAGAAGTTGTTGCAGCTATTACATGTGAGTTTGTATACACCTGTGAGGTTGTATTTGTTTGTTTGTGTTGTTTGTGTGTTGAGATGCTTTTGTAGAGTGTTTGTGTTCTGTATACTATGTTTTAGTTTAATTTCTTAAATAGGCACGGTATCTGGTGTGTGTTTTTTGTTTTCGTATGTTCATTTAATTCAAGAAAATTTTGTTTTGTTCTCTTGTATCATCCCTAGAAGTTGGAGCATTGAATTTAGATACACTCTGTATAATAACATTCTGTTCTTATACCACACAGACAAGCGGCTTTCTTTAGATTGTTTTTTGTAATTTTTTTCTGTTCCTTATTTTACAACTGCATTCCTGTTTTCCAGTATAGGAGTATAGAAAAATGAAAAAGAGGAATGTAAACATCGCGTTTTACACAACAGGTGCGCGAAATTGTGTTTCGGGTCTCAGAGCCCCACGTGTGCCGCTTGCTTTTCTACTAACAACGTTGCCAAATGTAAAAAACGGTAAATTCACTTGTAAGGCTTACGGAATTGGTCTTCTTACTGCACAAAGAAATTCGCAGGTTGGTTATTACGATTTATTGTACTGTGTTATTGAAAGATTAGAAACGCTTATCGCTTTATTTGCACAGGAAAATCTTTGTAAGTGTTGAATACGTTACTTACCACATCATGCATTGTTAAAGCGGCAACCAAGCGCAGAACATCCCTGTCTCACTTGGTGCACTTCAATCCGGTTTCTTAGAACACCCCCATCGACAGCTTATTGCACTCGGCCTCATATTCTCTAGTCTGACTCGTGGGGAAGTCATGTACAGAGGTGATATCAGAAACCAATGTTTGCAGAAAGAAGCAATATGAACTATAAGAATTCGAAAATGCATATATAAATATTGACAAGAATTCTAGGCATACTTATCTAACATTCCACCAAAATAAAAAGCAACGAGACAAAGAAAAATATTAAAATACTAGCCGTACCCGTGCGCTCCGCTGCACCTATTAGAAATAAATATAAAGTAATTACATAGTTAAAATAGGACATTTGATCCAGGGAACATTCGTGTTTGATAGAAGGATAATTCGTTTAATACGTTACTTAATTTAAATTGTATTTAAATAATTAAAATGCGGTCATTTTGGTCCAGAGAGCAATCATTTGGTGCAATGACAATTCCTTTAACATGTTTCTTAATTGTTATTACATGTAACCATAGTTTAATGAAGATTGACATATCATTTAGTTTTAATGTGTATACTTTATATTACTTGCTATATGTTTCAGAAGTTACTGTAATAACATTGTAGAATTATGTCCATCTAGAGAAACTACACTTTCCAATGGTGAAATAATAATTAAACAATTAATTAGCTTCCGATATTACTTCATACAAACACAGAAACAGTCTCTGTAGGCTATGTTTTAGCTTTTGATTGTTGTTGTCCAAGGTCCCTTATAGACGAAGTCATTTGTTTTTATTTCAGTACAGAGCCTTAGATGGCGTTGTTATTGTAATTTTAAAACTCATTTATCTCATTAAATATCAGTCCTATCAAAATTGTGTATAGCATAAAACTTATCGGAAATTATTTTTAAAGAAACTTTTGTTATGTAACATTTTTCATGAAAATCAACAATAAGCGAGATATTTCGATTTATTTAATTTAGGCCCCCTTATAACCCCCTTTTAAATAAAGTATTTTGAATGTCATATAGCCTAAAATCTAAGTTACAACGAACTTAATTTATATTCCAATTTTCATATAAATCGGTTCAGCCACTATCGCGTGAAAAGGTAACAAACATTCAGACAGACAGACAGGCAGACAGACAAACAAACAAAAATTTCAAAAAAGCGATTTTCGGTTTCAGGATGGTTAATTATACATGTTAACACCAATTATTTTTGGAAAATCGGAAATTACCAGAAAAATTTTGGCTACAGATTTATTATTAGTATAGATTTGCGCAGGAAAATCTTTCTAAGTGTTGAGTGCGTTACTTACATCATACATTGTTAAAGCGGCAACTGCGCGCAGAAATCCCTGTTTCACTTGGTGCACTTCAATCCGGTTTCTTAGAACACCCCCATCCCCAGGTTATTGCACTCGCCCTCATATTCTCTAGTCTGACTCGTGGGGAAGTCATGTACAGAGGTGATATCAGAAACCAATGTTTGCAGAAAGAAGCAATATGAAGTACAAGAATTGGAAAATGCATATATAAATATTGACAAGAATACTAGGCATACTTATCTAACATTCTACCAAAATAAAAAGCAACGAGACAAAGAAAAATATTAAAATATTCGCTATTGAAACTTAAGAAAAACGCATGCACAGATAATGCAGAAAAAATGAACAGAAAGAGGAAAAGAAAATTCTTGTAACATCTTTAATTTCTTATTATACGAAGTAGGCTATAAGATAAAGTATTATGATTGCGCAAATCATAAATATTTAGGCCTACTTTTATACAGACTCCCTGACGAAGGAAAAAGTGATTGCAATACAAGACAATAATTGAAGCGTTGGGCAGAATAACGGTCTATGTTACAATTTTTCAAAATCGAATTTTTAATGAAATAATGCTCTGTATAGTCTTACACAGCTGTCAAAAAAATTGTTTTTCAATATCTGTATCAGAGGCGCTTCTACAAGAGTTACAACCATGAATTTCTTGGTTGGAACAACTGTCTATGTCACTACTCACTTCTCTAACGTATCCAGTTGTTTACATCGTATCGGGAGTTATTGCACGGGAGTTTGTTCTCTTTACGAATACTGGGTACTTGAACTCTATGTATCAGGTTTCGGTTGATCTATTACGTAAAATGGACGACTGCAAGACAGTGACGATTTCTACGGTGGATATTGACCGGCTAAATAAATCTAAAAAAAAAAAAAGGATCCAGACAAATTAATATTAATAAGTGGAAAGATGTGTCACGAAAGTCGCTGAGAGATAGGCCTAGTGGTCTTGAGTATACAACAAGGAAGACGAAGTAGCAAGTCAGTGCGAGAGATCCCCCAAGTAATGTAAGTTTCTGTCTGTTATTTTTGCAGTACATTTTGTTAGTTGTATTTTAATTTACACGTTACCTAGTGTTAGTTGGTCTATGTTGTGTTTGCGCTATACTTTATCTTAAGAGTTTTATAAAGGTATTTCGATTCATGAACAGATTTGTGGAAATTCTTGTAAGGAGATGTGTTCACAGCTTGCTCTTGATGTCAGAAAGTAGCCCTTTTATGGGACACCAGGACTGAGTTTTGAAATTTTAACAATTTTAATCAGATTTATTTCATTTTTAAACTTGTTAAATACTGTACATTCAGAATAAGGAATGTGCAAATTATGATGCAAACGGAATGGTAGTTTTGAAGTTAATTATATATTTGTTACGCAAGTTAGTGATGTAATGAAAATGTTCCACGCGCATTATATTCAAATATAACAAATGCATGTTTCTATATGGACTCAGATTCATGGGTAATATTTCAACATTGACAAATTTATGGTATCTAAATTCAGTTTGGATGAAATAAATATTTGCAAATCAGACATTTATTTATTCATATTTTTTATTTACAAAATAAATTTAGAGCTCCCAATTATAAAGCTACATATACTGTCTCAATGTTATGAACGTTAAATCTCAGATAATATACAGGGTGTATGGTAACCTCTGCACCAAAATTTAAGAGGTGATTTTACATGTTAAATGTAACAAACTTTTATTATTCTACTGGGTGTTCATTTCAAAGTGTTTCATGACGTCACTGTTGTGAGTCAGCGATTTGAAGCGAGTTTCAGCTTTTATGTCAGAGAAGTTGCCTATTAATCAAGGCGTTCAATCTGAACTTGAGAGCATGTACGGTATGACTTGAACGTCGTAGCAACAGATGGCGGTCTGTACGGTCTGTGTGCTACCATAACCTCTTTCGAACTGTATTTTGCGCGGGCAAGTCGTACGCAGGCTATTTGTTATCATCGGTTGCGTATGACAACATTCCACAACACAAATCAAATGCTCCGTGTCCATGTTGACCGTCGAAGTTAATGTCAACAAATACGTAAGTAATCGTCTTAACCCTCTCCCCATATCCCGACAGTAAGAAAAAACTCACCCCAGTACATGTTTCCAACAGTTCACATTCCTGCCACTACTGGAGTTACCGTACGTATCGGTAACTACTCTTCAGAATGAACGCCGTACTTGCCAGGGAACTTATCTGGCACATAGGTAATACACCTCTGCAGAAGTGTAGGAAGATTGAATTCTCTATCGACTAGCCACATGACGGCATACAGCGAGCCATGACACACTTTGAACTGAACACGCAGTATATCTCTAATGTTACCTTCACCAAAGTGTTTGAACGGAGCCGCCATTTTCAGTCAACTATCTATGCTATAAACAAATGACGATCGCAAAGCATGTTTTATAGTACCGTAAAGAATTTGCAGTTTGAAATGTTGGCAAACAAAGAAACAAATGCTAGGGTAGTGACAAAAACAAACAAATGCTAGAGAAGCGATAAAATTAAACAAATGCTAGGGAAGCGATAAAATTGTGCGATAAACAGCCATGATTGGTTGAAAGACGTCCTTTCGTACCGTTTTATTGATCAAAAGTAGTATGACATAGTAAAAGTGTAATAGTCAGTAAGATGAAACAGCACTTGTGCAATTACTACAGACAATCGTGCCGAGTACTGGATAACCGAAGATGTTTCCAAATTGCTTACGTCGCTTAGGTCTATACTGAGATTAAAATAGATGATTACTAGTGGCTTGTGCAGCAAATGCTGCAAACTAAGTTCATTAGAGGTTGAAATAAAATTTTTCCAGATTTATTTTCAATGAATACCAGACATTTTGGAAGTTATTTGCTTCCATAATAATGAAATATACTCCTTCTGTATAGTTTTTTTTATGCCAAATACTTTTTCTTGAACATATCCACCTTAGTTTTTTAGTTTCAACGCGAAAATGCAAGTAACACTGTCAGGAGTATCAGAGGGTTTTTCATGTGGTAGTAAAGCATAAGCTTGTGGATTGTGGAGTGTTGGTCGTAGGTCTCTTATTTTATCAGTAAGTAATACCTTTTGGTCTTTCCTTAGGAACTATAATTTTTGCGCTCTCTCGAGCCAATACTGAAGAGAATGACGCATATAAATATCTACACCACACCGCCATTAAGTATATGAAAAAGACCCAACCCCACTACAACTACAAAAATATTTGATTTTTATTAACAATATTATCTTACGTAAGTTTTGTAGCCGCCACTCAGTAAATAATAGAAAATATCAAGATCTAATTCAAGATATTCTCTACGTCTACTTATATAACCCCAAAACGTTTCACTTTCATATCATTAATGTAGGATTAATATGTATAATTAATGAAAAATAGTCACATCATGGCATTAATTATAATAATATTTCATTTCTAATGGTAAAAATGTCATCAAACCACCTCAAATTTTGTAGTTTTTAATATCCAATACACAGCTGTACTCAGAAAATTACACACCGCAGAATCGGGCCTGTAAATTATTTTTAGTAAATCTTCAAGTTTTTAATAACCAATTGAATTTGAACTCTAAATATGTCAGCAATCCTGCAGGTCATGGCCTTCGTGTAATAGCCTATTGTTTATTGTAGTGTGTGTTTTGTTTTATTTCGAAATGCACATGGCGGACTTGATGCTCACTTCGCTTTTCTGTAATGGAGCATCAAGTCGGCCGTGGAAATGCAATAATTAGTTCTCAAAATTGACGAAAGATGGATTTTGGAAAACAGGAAAATTATGTAGGAAAACTAAGGCTTCACTGAAAGTTACTATTTTTCTGAAAATCCTTGGATGCCACGTTTCAAAATGATGGGTCATTAATTAAAATCCGTTCAGCAGTTTTCCCTTAATTTCCATTACCAGTTCGAATTATATATATAGACTAGTGGCTTGTGCAGCAAATGCTGCAAACTAAGTTCATTAGACGTTCAAATAAACATTTTTCAGATTTATTTCCAATGAAGAATACCAGACATTCGGAAAGTTATTTGCTTCCATAACAATGAAAGATACTCTCTCTCGAGCCAACACTGAAGAGAACCATGCATATAAATATCTACACCACACCGTCATTAAATATATGAAAAAGACGCAACCCCACTTGATTAATAATTATAAAAATATTTGATTTTTAATAATATTATTATCTTACGTAAGTTTTATAGCTTTCAGTAACATATACTATATATACTATATAGCCGCCACTCAGCAAAATATAAAAATCAAAATCTAAATCTACTTATATAACCCCAAAAGTTTCACTTTCATATCATCAATATAGCATTAATATGTATAATTAATGAAAAATATTCACATCATGGCATTAACTACAATAAAATTTCATTTCTAATGGTAATAATATTATCAAACCACCTCAAGTTTTGTAGTTTTTAATATACAATACACGGCTGTACCCAGAAAATTACACACCACAGAATCGAACCTGTAAATTATTTTTAATAAGTTAAGTTTTTAATAACCAATTTAATTTGAGCTCTAAATATGTTAGCATTCTTGCAGATCATGGCCTTCGTGTAATATTGTTTACTGTAGTATGTGTTTTGTTTCATTCTGAAATGCCACACGGTCGACTTGATGCTCGCTTCGCTTCTCCTTTACAAAAAAGCGAAGGGAATGTGAAGTCGGCCGTGAATGCTGTTAGCTAGTTCTCAAAACTGACGACAGATGGATTTTGGAAAATAGGAAAATTATGTTTAAAAATTGACATTACACTGAAAACTACTATTTTTCCGAAATCTTTGAGTTCCAAGCTTCAAAATGAAGGGTCATTTATTAAAATCCATCCAGCCGTTTGCCCGTAATTTCCATTACTAGTTCAAATTATATATATAGATATTATAAAAGATTTTCGAAAACGAGAATGAAGCATTGAAAACAAGCGTCAACTTATCGCCGAGTCAGGGGAGATTTGCGTATGAAAGTGGTAGTTTATTGTAACGAAGCGTGTCAGATATTCGGATTGGACACTCCTCATTCAGCACGTACATCTAAGTTTTTATGAAAGTGCAAACTTATCCATTCCAATGCATCACACAGATATAGCTGTGGCTCCAGGCTCCGTAACAAGCCCCATGACACCTACATCAAAAAGCAATTTGCATCGAAAAATGTCACGATCACAAATACACCCCATTGTGAAATGAATGGAAAACAGTTGCCATAAGGCGACGTAAAAATCAACACATCAAAGCCTTTGTTGTTATCTATCAAAGAGCTACTTTTTCACACCAGGACGGCTCTCCAGGCTGTTTATGTAGGTTTAAAATATAGCATTAAGGGAATTAAATTAAAAGTAAATGTTTTTTTTTTCTTTGCGGAAATCGAAGTGTACGGTATTTTACAAACGGAACTCTTGAGATTAATTCCCGTTGTTTCCATACATAAAAGAACTTTATCCAGATCTCATTACCTAGTAAAGAAACTCCAGCTCGCTCCTAATGGAAATTAGGAAAGAGGTACAAAAACAGTAGACCGTGATGTACGCAGAGATTAAAGAGTAAGTTAAGGCTTCAAAGTTTCAATCCGGCGAAGCATGGATGCTTCGCCTTCATGTCATTCTCTGAGTGGCTATCATGTTTTCATGTGGATGCTGTCACATAACATCCCATAATATTGTAAATGTTAATAAATATTTTACATGAAGTAAACTAGATTAATCTGTTTTATGTTACAAACACACAACAAAAAATATCTTGGGAATATGTATTATATATCTTTGTCGTATTAAATTTTACCGTACCTGGTTAACATGTTTCGGCCTGCTATTGGCCTTCTTCAGAACTGGTTGTTGCTGGTCTTGGTGCCCTTTGTTTGGTTTCCTGTGCGGGTGTGTTTGTGTAGTGTAATGTGGAGTCAAAGAGTGTGTGTGTTCTGAAATTGAGTTGTGTGTTGAGAATTTTATTTGGATGTGTTTTTGTGTGTCTGTATATTTCGTATTGTTCTAGTGTGTTTAGTTTCTGGCTTTTTGGTTGGATGTGTAGAATTTCCATGTCTGTGCTGATGTATCTGTAGGTGTGGTTAGCATTTGATGTGTTCTGCATATATGGAAGTCTTTTGTAATTTTGTTATGGCTGTCATGTGTTCTTTGTAACGTGTTTGAATGAACTGCCTGTCTGTCCTATGTAGAAAACGGATACAACCACAACATATTAGACAACATAATACGAAAGACATGTTTTCATGTGGATATTGTCACATAACATTCCACAATATTGTAAATGTTAATAAATATTTTACATAAAGTAAACTAGATTAATCTGTTTTATGCTACAAACACACGACAAAAAATATCTTCAGAATATGCATTATATGTCTTTCTCGTGTTAAATTTTACTGTACCTGGTTAACATGTTTCGGCCTGCTATTGGCCTTCTTCAGAACTGGTTGTTGCTGGTCTTGGTGTCCTTTGGTTTCCTGTGGGGGTGTGTTTGTGTAGTGTAATGTGGAGTCAAAGAGTGTGTGTGTTCTGAAATTGAGTTGTGTGTTGAGAATTTCATTTGGATGTGTTTTTGTGTGTCTGTATATTTCGTATTGTTCTAGTGTGTTTAGTTTCTGGCTTGTTGGTTGGATGTGTGGAATTTCCATGTTTTTGTTGATGTCTCTGTAGGTGTGGTTAGCATTTGTGATGTGTTCTGCATATGTGGAAGTGTTCTGTAATTTTGTTATGGCTGTGATGTGTTCTTTGCAACGTGTTTCAAATGATCTGCCTGTCTGTCCTGTGTAGAAATTGTTGCAGGTGTTACATTTGAGTTTGTATACGCCTGTGTGGTTGTATTTGAAGAGTCCACTGCAAGAATGATGGATGTCGTTTGGAACACATTTTTCAGGAGAAGCAATTGAAAGTTTGAAATGCTTAGCGCTCAAAGCTTAACTGTGATTTTCCGATCATTACTGGACAATCAGAGTTTTTTTAGTTGGTTATTTAACGACGCTGTATCAACTACTAGGTTATTTAGCGTCGATGAGATTGGTGATAGCGAGATGGCATTTGGCGAGATGAGGCCGAGGATTCGCCATAGATTACCTGACATTCACCTTACGGTTGAGGAAAACCTCAGAAAAAACCCAACCAGGTAATCAGCTCAAGCGGGGGTCGAATCCGCGCCCGAGCGCAACTTCAGACCGGCAGGCAAGCTACTTGACCGACTGAGCTACGCCGGTGGCTCTATCAGTGTTAATGCCATATAACTCTCTATGTACATTCTATATGTCTTGAGCTATGCATTGACAGTCTTGGTTCATTTTGATAAGAAAGTGGCATCCATCATTCTTGCAGTGGACTCTTCATTTGTTTCTTTGTGTTGTTTGTGTATTGAGATGTTTTTGTAGAGTATTATTTGTTCTGTATGCGATGTTGTAATTTAATTTCTTGAATGAGGTTGCAATCTTGTGTGTGTTTTTGTTTTCGTACGTTAGTGTGATGTATTTTTTGTGTTCTTGTGTTTGTGTTGTATTATGTTTTTTGTGATTATGTTTTGTCTTTCGTATTATGTTGTCCATTATGTAGGGGTTGTATCATGATTAAAACCTATTTCAAAAAGTCTATAAATAAGAATATCACTAGTCAAATACGAGCAAATGCATCCGGAGCAATATAAACACGCCAGCTATTTTATGATCTAAAGCTTGGAAAATCAATAATATATCGAATACATATGATTCGTGAGTAGTGACTGAACGGAAATTAAGAAAATAGCACTTACCCATTATCAGTATTCAGTCCATTGTAACACACTACAGACACTAGATAATCCCACAGCTTGTACCGAGTCTTTGAAAAGACGATTAAAACAGCTACAAAAGTTTGCATACACCACTTTCGCTCACTATAACTCTACGCCTTAGCCTCACCTTACACCCGAGACCTTCTGAGCTGTAATGTGTAAGTGAGACAGGAATGAAAGAGTGAGATAGAAAATATCATGCCACTATTAACAACCAATAGTGTTCCAGGAATTGGTACACGTTTCCATCATAATCCCACAATGTTCTCTGCTTCATTTCTCGGACATTGCACGTGGTATTATTTTGTTTTTAATACATCGCTTTTTAATACGTACAAGTGCGTTTGCTTTTCGGCTTTATTAATATAAACCAGCGCTAACCAAAACTCAAATGGCAGTGTCTTACACGCGAGGGAGAGCCTAGGAAGTAAGGAGACGAGATAGAGGGACGTACTTGGCATGAAAACTACATGCAGTGTATTCATTAATCTCAATAGCAAACATCCATACTCACAGACAGAAATTTCATAACTGAAGTTAAATAATGCTATAAATAAAAGGAAACACTCGTCAACATGACACACTTTATACGTTCGTAGAAAGAAGGGTAATTTTTCCATTTTTTTTCCGCAACATAAAATGAGCTACAGCTCAGCAAAGAATTGATATTTTAAAATGTTTCGTGAACTATTTTGTAGAGGGCGAGATGTACAGTAGTGGCAAAAAAAACGGACCGGCCCTTGTAGCTGATTTCAGAGCCTTGTTCACTCCAGAGAACGATAGACTGGTAACTAAGACTTTCGTGGTTCGAATCCTGCCTGGGAAGGAAACTTTTTTGTTCCTTATTCATATTTATTCCCAATACTTTTCGATTGCGGCGATATTTTACTACTTAATTAACTTGTTATTCCCAGAACATGAATTTTACCAGCAATCGAAAAGTATTGGGAATGAATTTGAATAAGGAACAAAAAAAAGTTTCCTTTCCAGGCAGGATTCGCACCACGAAAGTATTAGTTACCAGTCTATCGTGCTCTGGAGTGAACAAGGCTCTGAAATTAGCTACAAGGATTGGTCCGGTTTTTTTGCCACTACTGTACTATGTATGTATGTATTTATTCACACTGCAATGGGTATATACCCGGTGGCAGTGGTAACTAATTACACTCAATAATGACAATAATAAACTTATTAATTAAAAACACAATTAATAATAATACCAATAATTAATACTAACAATAATTTAATAATAATAATAATAATAATAATAATAATAATAATAATAACAGGGATTATGCTAAATTAAATGAAGCACGATCACTTAAAATAACATTTAAAATAAATCTAATTTGTATTTAAACCTAAGTTCGAACTAATACCCTCGAGTATGGTATGTTCATATCTGCACAAGTACCTTTCAACATTATACTCATTTCGCTGTCAATTCACTCACTGCACTGGAACTACGACACATTTCACTGATTCTATCCTGATTTCACTAACACTTCAAAAACATTTCACTGTTCAAATACTTTGCACTGCCACTATAAACTATAAAGCTTCACTGACAGGAACACGTTTCACTTACACAACACACTTCACTGACACAATATAACAAAATATCATTTACACCCTTTAAATACTGTGTATAATTACCGTCTATTAGTAAAGTCCTTAAGCCTATTTTTAAATACATTTTTGGTTGTTGGTAAAGCCTTTAGTAAGTCTGCAGGTAAAGCATTCCAGTCCCTGATAGTACGATTGAGAAAAGAAAACTTTTCAGTGTCCGTCCTCTGCCTTCTTTCCCTCAATTTATATGAGTGATACATTTTATGGAAAAGAGGAAATTTAGTCAAATTTTACTTTTTGCACCCAACCCATCTCCAGAAAGTTATAAATCTTCCATGCACCTAAAAAGAAAGAGTCACGTGTATTTTCTATACATTTTTTTCAAAATAATTATCATCTAAAAGCTGTGAAATTCGTAATAACAATGATGATTATGAGGACAATAACAATGCTATATCTGCACGGTGACCATTCACACTCAATTACACTTCACCTCGAGTGTAAATGAAAGTCCATAATTATGGAACCAAAACCAATGAAAACTCTCCCATTATACTCGGTTATTATATTACATACAGAAATCCAACAGAACAGAAAAACTTTTTCCATTATAATTCCGATAGGACGAAATGATTGTGACGTGGATCGGAAACCGTACATATGCTGAACACATATTGCTATGGTAACCAGTCATCCAAAGTTCAAAAGTTGGAATGAAATCGGAGTTTGCTCTATACCTGGAGCCACGTCTCACAATGGACAGCTGCAGATGCTATGTGGGGATAACAACTCCTCCCCAACCCGCGTGGGTGGTTGATAAAAGCTCTACGAAGGGCAGATGTGAAAGGACTGAAAGAAGCAAGTGTGACAGTGGTAGTAAAAGGAATATGGGAATGAATATTTCATATGCGATGTGGTCTAGCAATAATAATAATAATAATAATAATAATAATAATAATAATAATAATAATAATAATAATAATAAGTTCGATTAATTGAAATCATTTTTCTGTGAAACGTACAACAGAGTCCGTATAGGCCAGTTTCAATTTGATTTTTTTTCCAATTCACTGCGGGCTAAAGCAAGGAGATGCACTATCACCTTTACTTTTTTAATTTACTCTAGAATATGTCATTAGGAAAGTTCAGGACAACAGAGAGAGTTTGGAATTGAAAGGTTTACATCAACTATTGACTATTGTATTCGACAGATAATGGAGAAAAAATGGGAGTATAAGGGTACAGTGCATCAGTTATTCATAGATTTCAAAAAGGCATATGACTCGGTTAAGAGAGAAGTTTTATATGATGTTCTTATTGAATTTGGTATTCCCAAGAAACTAATTCGATTAATTGAAATGTGTCTCAGTGAAACGTACAGCAGAGTTCGTATAGGTCAGTTTCTGTCAGATGCGTTTCCAATTCACTGTGGGCTAAAGCAAGGAGATGCACTATGAACTTTACTTTTTAACTTTGCTCTAGAGTATGCCATTAGGAAAGTCCAGGATAACAGAGAGGATTTGAATTGAACGGGTTACATCAGCTGCTTGTCTATGAGGATGATGTGAATATGTTAGGAGGAAATCCACAAACGATTAGGGAAAACACGGGAATTTTACATGTAGCAAGTAAAGAGATAGGTTTGGAAGTAAATCCCGAAAAGACAAAGTATATGATTATGTCTCGTGACGAGAATATTGTACGAAATGTAATTAATTATAAGGGTTGGAAATTTATCTTTTGAAGAGGTGGAGAAGTTCAAATATCTTGGAGCAACAGTAACAAATATATATATATATATATATATATATATATATATATATATATATGATACTCGGGAGGAAATTAAACACAGAATAAATATGGGAAATGCCTGTTATTATTCGGTTGAGAAGCTTTTATCATCCAGTCTGTTGTCAAAAAATCTGAAAGTTAGAATTTATAAAACATTTATATTACCGGTTGTTTTTTTATGGTTGTGACACTTGGACTCTCACTTTGAGAGAGGAACATTGGTTAAGGGTGTTTGAGAATAATGTGCTTAGGAAAATATTTGGGGCTAAAAGGGATTAAGTTACAGGAGAATGGAGAAAATTACACAACACAGAACTGCACGCATTGTATTCTTCACCTGACATAATTAGGAACATTAAATCCAGACGTTTGAGATGGGCAGGGCATCTAGCACGTATGGGCGAATCCAGAAATGCATATAGAGTGTTAGTTGGGTGGCCGGAAGGAAAAAGACTTTTGGGGAGACCGAGACGTAGATGGGAAGATAATATTAAAATGGATTTGAGGGAGGTGGGATGTGATGATAGAGACTGGATTGATCTTGCTCAGGATAGGGACCAATGGTGGGCTTATGTGAGGGCGGCAATGCACTTTCGGGTTCCTTAAAAGCCAGTAAGTAAGTATTATCATTATTATTATTATTATTATTATCATTATTATTATGTTCGATTAATTGAAATCTTTTTTTCTGTGAAACGTACAACAGAGTCCGTATAGGCCAGTTTCTATTTGATTTTTTCCAATTCACTGCGGGCTAAAGCAAGGAGATGAACTATTACCTTTACTTTTTAACTTTGCACTAGAGTATGCCATTAGGAAAGTCCAGGATAACAGAGAGAGTTTGGAATTGAACGGATTACATCAACTGGTTGTTTATGCGGATGACGTGAATATCAGAGACAGGCAAAATGTCTATCAGGCTTGGCCATGACTGTTTACGTCCGTGAGCGGGCTTACGCTTCGTATCGTTCGCCCGCCTGCAACCTTCCCTCACAAGCAGGCAGGCAGTGTGGTTGCACGTGACTCCCAAACAGTCCTAAGAGTGACCCGAAAGGATTGTTGGGTTCCGTCGACCTGCGCCAGACTGCGCTGCTTTCAGATGCATGATAAATATGAACCAAGTCGTTCAAACCTGACAAGAAGCCTACAGATATAGACAAATTACTGAAAACTTAATTTGTTGTCTTCTGAAACGTACCGTTAATAAAGAGAAAGACAACCATTTCTCGTCAACATAATATCCATTAAATGCCAACAGTTATTGTAAATTACTTGCCCTTTCCTTTTTATCGTAGTAATATAAATTTAATGCAAATCATTCAAAATTTCAGCTTCATAAATAAAAAGAAATCTGTCCCTCAGAAGTTAAATAGCAAATCAATATTCTGAAGAACGAAAAACTTTTATACATTTTACAGGTATTCGTGAAACTTTTAATTGTTGATAAGGAAAGAGTTAAAATGAAATATTTTTCTATAATAGTTGTTGATATTCATAATAATTGTTACCAATATCTTTTCAACATATTTCCTCCTCTCCTCTCCTCTTCTCTTCTCTTCTCTTCTCTTCTCTTCTCTTCTCTTCTCTTCTCTTCTCTTCTCTTCTCTCCCCTCTCCTCTCCTCTCCTCTCCTCTCCTCTCCTCTCCTCTCCTCTCCTCTCCTCTCCTCTTCTCTTCTCTTCTCTTCTCTTCTCTTCTCAACTAGTCACAAGTTACGAAGTGTTACTATTTTGTTGAGTCAGATGCACTTTGCAGGAATATGAAATGTATAATATTGTCTTAATATTTTATGAATTCTGTAGAGTAACAAATCATAAAACTGTGTTTCTTTAATCAAGAATTATCTGCCGTATTGAACCATAAGATAAAGATTTTCTGAAGTGACTAGATAGCCAACGAACTTAGGTTTCAAACTAGTACTGTTTCATCTTAACCAGCGCAGACTGGCTTCCGTGAATGAAAGTCATTCTACCTTATAATACGAGCAAACAGGCAGGCTTTCTTGAGTCCCGCCTGGACTGAACCTATAAAACCCGGGCTCAATGGGTTCAGTCTTAGAAGTTAACTTGCTTTGTAGCGTCACCGGAACCCAAGCCTGACGGCAAGCAGGTACGGGCGTGAGTCTTGTCTGATTTGCCGGTCTCTAATGAATATGCTAGGAAAAAATCAACAAACTACAGTATTAGGGAAAACCGGGAATTTTTACTTGAAGCAAGCAAAGAGATAGGTTTGGAAGTAAATCCTGAAAAGGCAATGCAAGTGATGTTTCACTCTTATACTTATACGTATGTGAAATCTCCTGATGTTTATACAGAGACCACTGAAACACTTAATTTTAATCTATGTGTTCTTTTAGAGAGAGGTTGGATCTAATCATAGGTGAGGAGGGTGAAATCTGCAAAGGAGGACTTGTTTTAGGTACAAAGCACGTACGGTCAGAAGACCCGTGAATTGGATTTAAGAAAAAATATGATAATATAGTACATCTGTATGTATAATATTGCTCAATAAATAAATCTATCTATCTATCTATCTATCTATCTATCTATCTATCTATCTATCTATCTATCTATCTATCTATCTATCTATCTATCTATCTATCTATCTATCTATCTATCTATCTATCTATCTACCTATCTATCTACCTATCTATCTACCTACCTACCTACCTACCTACCTACCTACCTATCTACCTACCTATCTACCTACCTATCTACCTACCTACCTACCTACCTACCTATCTATCTATCTATCTATCTATCTATCTATCTATCTATCTATCTATCTATCTATCTATCTATCTCTATCTACCTACCTACCTATCTATCTATCTCTATCTACCTACCTACCTATCTATCTCTATCTACCTACCTATCTACCTATCTATCTCTATCTACCTACCTATCTACCTATCTATCTCTATCTACCTATCTATCTATCTATCTATCTATCTATCTATCTATCTATCTATCTATCTATCTATCTATCTATCTATCTATCTATCTATCTATCTATCTATCTATCTATCTATCTATCTATCTATCTATCTATCTATCTACCTACCTACCTACCTACCTACCTACCTACCTACCTACCTACCTACCTACCTATCTATCTATCTATCTATCTATCTATCTATCTATCTATCTATCTATCTATCTATCTATCTATCTATCTATCTATCTATCTACAGAGACCAACTGTATGTGAAAAGTGAAGTTTTTTTCTGCAAACCCAATCTGTCTATCTTCTAAACTGTGGATTATATAACATTTTTTCTTTTATGAAAACTTATTGAAAATTACATATTTTGTAGGAAAAACAATAATTACTCCAGAATGGGTTGACGGTGTCATGTATAGTTCCTGGGGTACCTCAGTCGGTAGAGCATTCGTGCGCTAAGCGAAGGGTCCCGGGATCGATTTTTTTTTTAATTTCAGTAGGTTATTGTACGACGCTTTATCAACATCTTAGGTTATTTAGCGTCTGAATGACATGAAGGTGGTAATGCTGGTGAAATGAGTCCGGAGTCCAGCACGGAAAGTTACCCAGCATTTGCTCATATTGGGTTGAGGGGAAACCCCGGAAAAAACCTCAACCAGATAACTTGCCCCGACCGGGAATCGAACCCGGGCCACCTGGTTTTGCGGCCAGACGCGCTAACCGTTACTCCACAGGTGTGGACCCCGGGATCGATACCTGGCCTCGGAACATTTTTTTCCCTTTAAAGTATTCAAGCCTGCTTGACACGGAGCTTCTACCTGAAAGCCAGATTTGTATAATATATTCATTACTGTTGGTACGTTAACAGAAAGCCACAATTTAAGTCACACAGAATTGTGTGCACTCAAAGTTGGGTTCTGGCGTCTTGTCGGCCAACTTGAGTTTTGTGATTAAAAAAGGGAAGAATTGTGACGGTGTCGTGTATAGTTTCTGGGGTAGCTCAGTCGGTAGAGCATTCGTGCTCTAAGCGAAGGGTCCCGGTATCGATACCCGGCCCAGGAATAATTCTTCCCTTGAAATTATTCATATGGGATAGTGATGACAATCATTCACAATTTCCAAAAATCATCCCAACACAAAAAGTCACAATGTTACAAAATCTCTATTATCTGAGACAGCGATTTTTCCGGAGATGTGATTGCAAAACGCTGTCACACCCCACTTCTTGAGTATTGGTAGAATACTTACTTACTTACGTATTTACTGGCTTTTAAGGAACCCGGAGGTTCATTGCCGCCCTCACATAAACCCGCCAAGATTAATCCATTCTCTATCATCATATCCTACCTCCCTCAAATCCATTTTAATATTATCGTCCCATCTACGTCTCGGCCTTCCTAAAGGTCTTTTTCCTTCCGGCCTCCTAACTAACACTCTATATGCATTTCTGGATTCGCCCATACTTGCTACATGCCCTGCCCATCTCAAACGTCTGGATTTAATGTTCCTAATTATGTCAGGTGAAGAATACAATGCGTGCAGTTCTGCATTGTGTAACTTTCTCCATTCTCCTGTAACTTCATCCCTTTAGCCCCAAATATTTTCCTAAGCACCTTATTCTCAAACACCCTTAACCTATGTTCCTCTCTCAAAGTGAGAGTCCAAGTTTCACAACCATAAAGAACTACCGGTAATATAACTGTTTTATGAATTCTAACTTTCACATTTTTGACAGCAGACTGGATGATAAAAACTTCTCAACCGAATAATAACAAGCATTTCCCATATTTATTCTGTGTTTAATTTCCTCCCGAGTATCATTCATATTTGTTATTGTTGTTCCAAGATATTTGAACTTCTCCACCTCTTCAAAAGATAAATTCCAATTTTTATATTTCCATTTCGTACAATATTCTCGTCACGAGACATAATCATATACTTCGTCTTTTCGGGATTTACTTCCAAACCTATCTCTTTTCTTGCTTCAAGTAGAATTTCCGTGTTTTTCCTAATCGTTTGTGGATTTTCTCCTAAGATATTCACATCATCCGCATAGACAAGCAGCTGATGTAATCCGTTCAATTCCAAACCCTCTCTGTTATCCTGGACTTTCCTAATGGCATACTCTAGAGCAAAGTTAAAAAGTAAAGATGATAGTGCATCTCCTTACTTTAGCCCGCAGTGAATTGGAAACGCATCTGACAGAAACTGACATATACGAACTCTGCTGTACGTTTCACTAAGACACATTTTAATTAATCGAACTAGTTTCTTGGTAATACCAAATTCAATATGAATATCATATAAAACTTCTCTCTTAACCGAGTCATGAATTGGTAGAATGGAAGAGGTAAACGGGAGTTCCCCGATAGAAACCCAATCTTTGTTTTGTGGACTAACAAATTCCATCACGACCAGACTGGACAACGAAGCCTTTCCGTCTGGGTGAAAGAGCAGCGCGCTAGCGATGAGTCACAGACGCATCTTCGGAACACATCTACTAGAACTATAGCCTAAGGAAAGAAGAACAGGATTCATAAATGCATGGAAGTTTGAGCAACAGGAAAGAGGGAAGCAAACTGCTAGAACTTGCACGAGTAATAATGATTTATTTCCTATCTGATGGTGCAGGCTATAGCGCATTGAAGAACCTCTTGAAAAAAGAAAGTAATGAGAAGCGGCACTGCCATCTTTTGACTCCTGTGGGCATCACTAATCAAGACGGTAATGAATTGCCGATATAAAAGTGGAGAGCGACGCCGCCTGAAACTTCTGGCAACGTAGTGGATAAAGAATAATGGCCGCCGAAAAGGAGAGCGAGTGCTGACGATCACGAAAATAACAGACGCTCTAATGAGGGATTCTGGCTTCCCACACGAAGCCATCACCTACAGCACACTTTTCTGCGGGCTTCGCAGTTTATCATTATAGCTTCATAACAATGACGATGTCTCGTTTTGACACCAGTCCAGCCCTGCAGTACTGGCGCCATAATTTGACACACCAGTACTCGCGCGGATTACTTTAAGACACTAACCTATTTCTTTATATATATATATATATATATATATATATATATATATATATATATATATATATATATATATATACAGGGTGTTTCAAAAATTCCGTGGCATAATTTCAGGTATGTATTTCCCACATATAGACAATCAAAATACTTCATTACAACATGTGTCCGGAAATGCTTTATTTCCGAGTTATAGCCTTCACAACATTGAAATTCACCGGAACTTTTTTTTTTTTTCCGCAGGTCGTTGCCGTCAAAGGAGACATTAAGAGGGCACTCTGACAGTTCATTCCGAGGCGAAGGTTACATTCAGTATTGTGTAGGCGTTAGACTGTGCGACATGTATTCAAATCAAGAGCTGGCAGAGATACACATCATGTACGGTAAGGCGGACGGCAATGCTGCGCTGGCTCGTCGTTTGTACCAGGAGAGGTACCCACAGCGACAATGTCCAGATCGGAAGACATTTGTACGTCTCCATTACCGTCTGTGCGAGTATGGAAAATTTAACTCTCCTGGTTTGGGAAGGGGACGACCAAGATCTACAACTCTTGAAGTACAGGAGGAGATTCTGGAGGCTGTGAACATGACTCCTTCTATCAGCACACGAAGGGTAGCGTTGCAAGTCAATGTTCCTCATACGACTGTCTGGGGCCATTTAAAATCATTGGTTTATTCGTCTCCGGTGCCTGATTTGGAATCCCTTCGGAATCGAATTGTGGCATGTTCTGAGGACATACGCAATACTCCTGGAGTTTGGGATCGTGTTCGCAGGTCAATTAGACATCGATGTGAGGTCTGTATTCAAGCAGGAGGTGGACATTTTGAACATCTTCTGTAATGACAACGACCTGCGGAAAGAAAAACGTTCCGGTGAATTTCAATGTTGTGAAGGCCATAACTCGGAAATGAAGCATTTCCTGACACGTGTTCTAATGAACTATTTTGATTGTCTACATGTGGGAAATTCATACCTGAAATTATGCCCCGTATTTTTTAAACATCCTGTATATATATACAGGGACATCATTTTATTTTTACTTCAATTTTTATTGTACCTGAGTTTTGGAATGTACTTCACTCCCACCCCTTCTACTAGTAAACTTCCAACCTTTCACGACACAGAGCCGAGGGCGCTTAAGCAGTACTGAGTTAGCGAGTATAGTACGTTCCAGAAATATGTTAGCGTTTTCCAGTGACGAAAGAGCTTTCAATATTGAATCATATTTTCGTACAGGTACTGTTTGCCTACGTCGCATCCCGGTTTCCCCCACCTGCTTCTGTTCGCCCCTCTGTTAAGTCTAGTAGCTGGGCTATCTTAGCTCTTTTCTGAAAAAAATTAATTTCTGTTAGGAATTGGACGTATGCGTAATATTATACAACTGTTTAAAATAACTTAAATAAAAGGGCCTCGTTAAATAATTAACTGTCACGTGATCCCCCCCTTCTACGACCCTGCGAGAAAACCACTTGAACGAACAGTAGATAGCATTTCTGAGTAATTTTATCTTTTCGGACCGGGCAGAAGTGAAGATTGAATTTACAGTACGTAAGGTACTCTTTTATAGAGTAGGTACATAATTATTTCAACTTGAGTTACTCGTACGAAGGACGAAACTGGTAATTGGAATTAGGTACAATAGTCTATAGTGCGATAATATGCACAAAAGAACTGAAGACTGTATCGAAATGAACGGCCTCCATTTTCAAAAATGTGTTTAAATATCCATATTATGATTATTTTTCAATTTAACTTCATTCTCTATATTGTACACTAATGTATTGTAACAGTACAATATACACTGCATAATTAATACGTCCGAATGGATAGCTCATTTCGTGAGTAAAAACACAAAGTGTTAATACAGTACTGTATTTTGATTAAACAAAAACGTAATGAAATTATCAAACTCAAAATTGCGATATTTCCTAGTTTACATAAATGGATGAACTACTTTTCTTCCCTTCTATACCTAGTAAAGTGATTTGTATTTTACGCCAGTATCATCGAACTCCAGTCTTGGAAGGGGTAGCAAAGGGTGTTTCCTGTTTCAGTCGTTAATAGAAAAGTATAGCCAGGTTAATATTAAAAATGTTAGTAAATATAAAATGATGTCCCTGTATATATATATATATATATATATATAAATATATATATATACAGCGTGTTCATAACGCGTGCGTCCGCTTCATTTGTAATGTTCCATACTATCATCATATCTCACCTTCTTTCGAGAAGTTATCATAGCTTAGGTTACATGAGAGGAGAAATCTGCACTCACTTTCTCTCTTATATCGAATTATGCACACTTCATCCCCCTATTATTTATTCGCTCGTTTCCATACTCTCTCTCTCGGTATCATAATATTAATACTCGATCACAACACGCTAGAAATTCCACTTCACACATCATCTCTGTATTCCTCATCTTTCACTGTTGCTACCTCTCGTCACTGGAACTCTCTGCCGCCTGAAGTCAAGGGCTGCCGAACATTGAAATCTTTCAAATCCAAGTTAGAAAATTATCTTATGACGAGTTGCCAAACTAACTTACTATTATGACAAGTGTTGTATTGCATGTTTCCACGTATTCACATTTTTTTTTGTTCTAGTGATATTTAACTTATTTTATATTTTTGGTTTGATATTTTCCGATAATGGTATATCTATAATGTGATAAGTTGAGCTATATATAATCATAATTTTCCTTACTGTGTGTACTTAAAAATATTGTATTCATTGTATGCTTTGTACTGCACTATTTTATTACTACTATTAGTATTATTATTATTATTACTACTACTACTACTACTATTCGTATTATTATTATTATTATTATTATTATTATTATTATTATTATCAATAATTGTCTTTTTTTTATACTTTGTATGTCTCATTTATTTTGATCTGCTGTTCACATTTTATTATGCTTTTTCTTTCTTTCTGTATGTTATATATTATGTCTGATTTCTACTTACTTGTTGTTTACATTTTATTATTATTATTATTATTATTATTATTATTATTATTATTATTATTATTATTATCTTATTCAGTTTAGTGTGTAAAATTGTAGTGTACGTTGTAAATTTGTAGTTTTTTTTGTAACGCAGTTTTACTCCTGGTTGAGTGTTAGAGAAGGCCGTATGGCCTTAACTCTACCAGGTTAAATAAATTATTATTATTATTATTATTATTATTATTATTATTATTATTATTATTATAACTTTTTTGTTTGGATAGGCATTGGAACTTTTAATATTTAATATTTGAGGAGAAAAATTCGCTTCGGCGCGGGGGGGCGAACCCAGGTCCTTGGTTCTACGTACCAAGCGCTCTGACCACTGAGCTACGCCGAATTCAATCCACAGCACCGGATCGAACCTTCCTCCTTCAATTTTTCCCTTTGTGATCTGACTCCAAGTTAGGCATATATGTTGACGTATATGTCCAATGTCAATTGCCGGTGCTGTGGATTGAATTCGGCGTAGCTCAGTGGTCAGAGCGCTTGGTACGTAGAACCAAGGACCCGGGTTCGATCCCGGCGCCGGGACGAATTTTTCTCCTCAAATATTGTCAATATTACAGATATTATTCTGTAGGACAAATTAATAAATCTATAATATTCTCATAGCTTACAGTGCATAAGTCTGTACAGATTACTGTGCACTGTGGAGTAACGGTTAGCGCGTCTAGCCGCGAAACAAGGTAGCCCGGGTTCGATTCCCGGTCGGGGCAAGTTACCTGGTTGAGATTTTTTCCGGGGTTTTCCCTCAATCCAATATGAGCAAATGCTGGGTAACTTTCGGTGTTGGACCCCGGACTCATTTCACCGGCATTATCACCTTCATCTCATTCAGACGCTAAATAACCTAAGCTGTTGTTAAAGCGTCGTAAAATAACCCACTAAAAAAATTACTGTGCACTTAACTGCGGAATCCCGGCCAAACAATCCACTCAACTGAGTGCGCTCCTAATATAATGGCAGTTGACATTGGACATATATATATGCCTAACTTGGAGTCAGGCCACAAAGGGAAACATTGAAGGAGGAAGGTTCGGTCCGGTGCTGTGGATTGAATTCGGCGTAGCTCAGTGGTCAGAGCGCTTGGTACGTAGAACCAAGGACCCGGGTTCGATCCCCGACACCGGAGCGAATTTTTCTCCTCAAATATTGCCAATATTACAGATATTATTCTGTAGGACAAATTAATAAATTTATAATATAATATTGGAACTTTTGTTTTTCAGAGTTATGTTAGAACGAGGGGCTAACATGAGTGCAGAGATTTGGTGCATGTAACTATATTACGGTACAAGATACACGTGATGTCATCAATTTTTCAAATAGCACTACATACTTTAATCATGTTACATTGATTACACGCATTAAGACGAGTTCAAAAATGTATGAGATTTATCGATCCCCAGAGTTTTTTTTAGCAGAGATCCTGAATCACCCTGTATAATATACAGTTGTGTGCCTCTATTTCTTAAATATACTTTTTCGTGCTACGTTTCGTGTATAATTTCAGTTATATAAATAAGTTTGAACCCTCGATCAATGTGCCTAAAAAGCCTAGTTTTATTTAGGCCTATATAAAGCCTAATTTATTAAATTTTGAGCTTATTTTAGGCACCTAAAACTGCAATTTTTAGTGCCTAAAATCCGATAAGACATTGAATGAACAAACAGATGCCCACAGCTATTATTAGTTTGGAACATAGGCCTAAAATGCGTCACAAGCCCCTTTTCCCCCTCAAATGTGGCCACGTAACTCGGGATCAAACGAATTAACGAGAAATACATGCGAATCGTTCCACCCTAGTTACAGTAAATCATTCTACCATGGATAGCCCAGCTTTCCAGTGCTTTCAAAATCAATTAAAAGTTATACAAACAAGCACATATTCTTCTGAAGAGCTGAAGTATGAAATAAGAAATGTAATAATAAGAAATCTTTCTGCTTTTCTAATCAGGTCATCAAACAACAATTCAGAAGTGGTAAAATAGACAAACACACGTTATTTAAATTCATTCATTCATTCATTTATTTTATTCCATAGATCTTACATGAGCAATGAAGCTTTAAGATGTGGAACATGTCAACATTTTACAATATTACAATTACAATTTTTACAAATTTTTATAGTTTTACAATTTAGTAATTTTCTACAATTTTTACAATTTTGTACAATTTTTTTACATTTTTTTACATTTTTTACATTTTTTTTACATTTTTTTACATTTTGGCGAGATGTAGTGAGATGAGATGAGGTCCGAGGATTCGCCAAAATATTACCCGGCATTTGCCTTTTCGGTGGGGGAAACCTCGGAAAAACCCAACCAGGTAATCAAATCAAAGGGGGTAATCAAATCAAAGGGGTTGATGTCAAGGACTCGCCATAGACCATCCGGCTTCAGTCCCACGGCTGGGGAAAACCTCCGAAGAAACCAAAGTCCAAAGGGGGGTCCAACCCAAGCCCGAACGCAGCTCCGGATCAGCAGCCCAGCGAGTCTGTCGACTGACCAACATCGATGGCTCTACTAAAAGTATACAATACATAGCCAATCAGATTATTAAATTTACAAACGCAAACGATCATTCATAAGTTGAGCTATATTATAATACAAAACAATTTAATTAAATTTAAGGCATAAACAATTCAACCAGTTGTGATATACAGAAATTGATAATACATATCATGCAAACTACTTCAAATTACAAACAAACAATTTATCAGTAGAGCTATATAGATTACTATTCAATTTAAAGCATATACAATTCATCGGCCAAATCTATACAAATATATACAATACAAAGTAGCATACTTTCATTAAGCTATACAAATTTGTGCAATTAATATCAAGTAGATTAATTCAATTTATAATCATAAACAATTCATCAGTTGAGCTATACATATTACCATTCAATTTACAGTAGGTCTGTATACAATTCATCAGTAGAGCTACACTGACTAGTAATCATTTAAGAACATATACAATTCATCAGCCAAACTATACAAACATATACAATCAAATTAGTTCAATTTACAAACTTATTTTCGTTAAGCTATACAATTCATATGAAGTAGATTAATTCAATTTATAAGCTTAAACAATTCATCAGTTGATTTATACAGTATACTATTCAATTTACAGTACATACAATTCATCAGTTATGCTAAACAAAAAATACAATACATAGTAAACAGATTAAGTCAATATAAAAACATATTTTAGTTGAGCTATATAAAATTGTACATGTCATTTAAGTAGAATAATTCAATTCACAAGCATAAACAATTCATCAATTGTGTAGAAGGTATGAGTATGTAGAAATTTGGTTAATTCTTTTCTGAACCTTTTCTCGTTGTTCTTCAAATCTTTAAGATAATTAGGCAGTGCATTGAAGACTGTTATACATGAATAGCGAACTCCTTTTTTAAAACAGCTTAGACTAACAGAGGGTAGATGAAGATCTGACTTATGTCTTGTATTAAAATGATGAATGTCTTGATTAGTACTGAATTTATCTTGGTTCTTAATATACAGCATCATTAGGGAAAGAATGTATTCACAAGGTAAAGTCAAGATTTCTAAGTTTCGGAAAATATTTTTACATGAGGTCCTTTTATGCACACCGGCCATTATTCTTATAGCTTTCTTTTGTAAAACAAAAACGTGTTTAGCTTCAGACGAGTTACCCCAGAATATTAAGCCATATTTCATTACAGAGTGAAAATATGCAAAGTATGACATTTTGAGTAAGTTTATATCACCAATAGTAGATAAGGATCTTAATGCATAACAGGCAGAGCTCAATTTACGAGTAATACATTCTATATGCGTTTTCCAGTTCAAGTGATTATCCAATTCTAAACCAAGAAACTTTGTGCTTATAGATTCTTTGAGATGAGTTCCATTTAATCGAATACTGTAGGAAACCTGAGCACTATTGTGTGTACTAAATTTGACTGCACTGGTTTTATCAACATTAAGTGCTAGTTTATTTGCATGGAACCATTCATTCATTAGATTCAGCACTGTATTAGAAGTGTTTATAAAATGATCGTATTGTTTGCTTGAAATAATTACACTTGTATCATCTGCAAATAAAATTACATGGGATGAATTGTTTATGGTCAAGGCTAAATCATTAATATAAACTAGAAACAACAATGGACCTAAAATTGACCCCTGCGGAACACCATGTTTAATATTTTTAAATTCTGAATAAGTAACTTTATGACTATTTGGTACATTTATTTCTACTTTTTGTTTTCTATTTGATAAGTACGATGTAAACCAACCCAACATCTCATCTTTAATGCCATAAAACTTCAATTTTTTTACTAATATACTATGGTCTACACAATCAAATGCTTTAGCCAAGTCACAAAAAATCCCACCTACATGTAGTTTCGAATTTAATGAATTTAGTATTTCATCCACCAAACTAAAAGCAGCATTCTCTGTCGATTTTTGTTTTCTAAATCCAAACTGTTCTAAAACTAATATATTGTTGGACTCCAGGTAATGATATAATCTATTATACATAACTTTCTCAAACACTTTTGAAAATGTTGTTAATAATGATATGGGTCTGTAATTAGCAATAGTACATTTATCTCCCTTTTTGTATATTGGTTTTACTATTGAATATTTGAGTCTTTCTGGAAAAATACCACATTGCATTGACAAATTGCATAGATAGCTTAACGGAGGGGATAATATTTCAGAACAAGCTTTCAGAACTTTACTTGGAATTTCATCATATCCAGAGGAATATTTTGTTTTTAGTTGTTTTATCACATGCATGATTTCTGCTGCGGTAGTGGGAATAAATTTGAGACCTAAAAAACTCAGTGTTAAATGCATCAGTTAGGTAACCAAGTGCAGCATCTTCTGCACAATCTTGAATGTTTAAGTTCTGAATAATATTTATATAGAAGTCGTTAAAATGATTTGCAATTGATTTTGGGTTATCTATTTTACTATCATTGATTTTAATGCAAGTAATATTTTCACTCTTTGAATATCGATTAGTTTCATTTTTAATAATATCCCAAATAGTTTTAATCTTATTATCTGAATTTTGTATTTTTTCATTCAGATACATTTTCTTTGCATCTTTTATAACTTTTGTCAAAGTTTTACAGTAATTCTTGTAGTAATTAAGAACATGAGGATCATCACTATTCCTACTCATTAAATATAGATTCCTTTTTCTAGCACAGCCTTCCTTATAATATACTTACTTACAAATGCCTTTTAAGGAACCCGAAGGTTCTCACATAAGCCCGCCATTCTGTGCAAGATTAATCCAGTCTCTATCATTATATCCCACCTCCGTCACATCCATCTCAACATTATCCTCCTATCTACGTCTTGGCCTTTCCAAAGGTTTCTTTCCTTCCGGCCTCCCAACTAACACTCTATATGCATTCCTGGATTCGCCCATACGTGTTACATGCCCTGCCCATCTCAAACGTCTGGATTTAATGTTCCTAATTATGTCAGGTGAAGAATACAATGCGTGCAGTTCTGTGTTGTGTAACGTTCTCCATTCTCCTGTAACTTCATCCCTGTTAGCCCCAATTTTTTTCCAAAGAACCTTATTCTCAAACACCCTTAATCTCTGTTTCTCTCTCAACGTAAGAGTTCAAGTTTCACAACCATACAGTACAGAACAACCGGTGATATAACTGTTTTATAAATTCTAACTTTCAGATTTTTTGACAGCAGACTAGATGACAAAAGCTTCTGAACCGAATAATAACAACAGGTGTTTTCCATATTTATTCTGTGTTTAATTTCCTCCCGAGTGTCATTTATATTTGTTACCGATGCTTCAAGATATTTCAATTTTACCACTTCTTCGAAGGATAAATCTCAATTTTTTTTTATAGTATTTCCATTTCGTACAATATTTTGGTCACGAGACATAATCATACACTTTGTCTTTTCGAGATTTACTTCCAAACCTATCGTTTTACTTGCTTAAAGTAAAATTTCCAAGTTTTCCCTAAACGTTTGTGTATTTTCTCCTAACATATTCACATCATCCGCATAGACTAGCAGCTGATGTAACCCGTTCAATTCCAAACCCTGTCTGTTAACCTGAACTTTCCTAATGGCATATTCTAGAGCAAAGTTAGAAAGTAAAAGTGATAGTGCATCTCCTTGCTTTAGCCCGCAGTGAATTGGAAAATGATCAGATAGAAAGATTCACTGAGACAAATTTTAATTAATCGAACTAGTTTCTTTGGAATACAATGCAATTAAAATGTATGTTAATTAATTTTTGTGTCAGTAATCATTCATTTCGTGTGCAAAATTATTTTAGTATGGGGTTTTATTAATATCAATGATAAGCAGTAGGCCTAGTAATAGTTTTAATGTTATGTTGAGAGCAACTATACCGTATCTATTCTAAGAATTCGGCGGGACACGTTATGTCCCTGTCCCTTCTGCTACCCGAAATTGTTGGTGTGCAACTATATTTCCCCTAATGACAGCGGGGCGCACCATTTCACACAGGAAAATTTACCCGGATGGTCATTCGCTCGTCTAATCTCTACCTCCATTCACTGGGGTTGTACTACAAAGGACACAACGGCGTGGTCTACACATGGATGAACATTCTCCGCACAGTCATTGACTCTCACTCATACTCACACACCATTCATAAACAACTATGAATCTACAAATTTCATGGAAAACGAAAACTCTGTAAGTAGGAAAAATCTCATTTGTTTAATTTTGGAGACGTCAGAGTCCTGTTACGCTAAAATGTGATTCGAATTGAGAAGAATTGAGTGTAATGTTGTGTTGTTCTGTTCTGTACTCTATGTCTTTTCACTGTGTGTTTTCTGTGTTTTTGTGTGTGTTCTCTGTCTGTTCTTTATATTCTTTCTGTTCTCTGTTTGTTCTGTGTTCTATTTTTCTATTCTTTCTGTTCTCTGTTTGTTCTGTGTGTTCTATTTTTCTGTTCTTTCTGCTCTCTGTTTGTTCTCTGTGTTCTATTTTTCTGTTCTTTCTGCTCTTTGTTTGTTCTGAGTTCTATTTTTCTGTTTTTTTCTGCTCTCTGTTTGTTCTGTGTGTTCTATTTTTCTGTTCTTTCTGCTCTCTGTTTGTTCTGTGTTCTATTCTTCTATTCTTTCTGCTCTCTGTTTGTTCTGTGTTCTATTTTTCTGTTCTTTCTGTTCTCTGTTTGTTCTGTGTTCTATTCTTCTATTCTTTCTGCTCTCTGTTTGTTCTGTGTGTTCTATTCTTCTGTTCTTTCTGCTCTCTGTTTGTTCTGTGTTCTATTCTTCTATTCTTTCTGCTCTCTGTTTGTTCTGTGTGTTCTATTTTTCTGTCCTTTCTGCTCTCTGTTTGTTCTGTGTGTTCTATTCTTCTGTTCTTTCTGCTCTCTGTTTGTTCTGTGTTCTATTTTTCTGTTTTTTTTTCTGCTCTCTGTTTGTTCTGTGTGTTCTATTTTTCTGTTCTTTCTGCTCTCTGTTTGTTCTGTGTTCTATTTTTCTGTTTTTTTCTGCTCTCTGTTTGTTCTGTGTGTTCTATTTTTCTGTTCTTTCTGTTCTTTGTTTGTTCTGAGTTCTATTTTAATGTTCTTTCTGCTCTCTGTTTGTTCTGTGTGTTCTATTCTTCTATTCTTTCTGCTCTCTGTTTGTTCTGTGTGTTCTATTTTTCTGTCCTTTCTGCTCTCTGTTTGTTCTGTGTTCTATTCTTCTATTCTTTCTGCTCTCTGTTTGTTCTGTGTGTTCTATTTTTCTGTTCTTTCTGCTCTCTGTTTGTTCTGTGTTCTATTCTTCTATTCTTTCTGCTCTCTGTTTGTTCTGTGTGTTCTATTTTTCTGTTCTTTCTGCTCTCTGTTTGTTCTGTGTGTTCTATTCTTCTGTTCTTTCTGCTCTCTGTTTGTTCTGTGTGTTCTATCTTTCTGTTCTTTCTGCTCTCTGTTTGTTCTGTGTTCTATTTTTCTGTTTTTTTCTGCTCTCTGTTTGTTCTGTGTGTTCTATTTTTCTGTTCTTTCTGCTCTTTGTTTGTTCTGAGTTCTATTTTAATGTTCTTTCTGCTCTCTGTTTGTTCTGTGTGTTCTATTTTTCTGTTCTTTCTGCTCTCTGTTTGTTCTGTGTTCTATTTTTCTGTTTTTTTTTTCTGCTCTCTGTTTGTTCTGTGTGTTCTATTTTTCTGTTCTTTCTGCTCTCTGTTTGTTCTGTGTTCTATTTTTCTGTTTTTTTTCTGCTCTCTGTTTGTTCTGTGTGTTCTATTTTTCTGTTCTTTCTGTTCTTTGTTTGTTCTGAGTTCTATTTTAATGTTCTTTCTGCTCTCTGTTTGTTCTGTGTGTTCTATTCTTCTATTCTTTCTGCTCTCTGTTTGTTCTGTGTGTTCTATTTTTCTGTCCTTTCTGCTCTCTGTTTGTTCTGTGTTCTATTCTTCTATTCTTTCTGCTCTCTGTTTGTTCTGTGTGTTCTATTTTTCTGTTCTTTCTGCTCTCTGTTTGTTCTGTGTTCTATTCTTCTATTCTTTCTGCTCTCTGTTTGTTCTGTGTGTTCTATTTTTCTGTTCTTTCTGCTCTCTGTTTGTTCTGTGTGTTCTATTCTTCTGTTCTTTCTGCTCTCTGTTTGTTCTGTGTGTTCTATCTTTCTGCTCTCTGTTTGTTCTGTGTTCTATTTTTCTGTTTTTTTCTGCTCTCTGTTTGTTCTGTGTGTTCTATTTTTCTGTTCTTTCTGCTCTTTGTTTGTTCTGAGTTCTATTTTAATGTTCTTTCTGCTCTCTGTTTGTTCTGTGTGTTCTATTTTTCTGTTCTTTCTGCTCTCTGTTTGTTCTGTGTTCTATTTTTCTGTTTTTTTTCTGCTCTCTGTTTGTTCTGTGTGTTCTATTTTTCTGTTCTTTCTGCTCTCTGTTTGTTCTGTGTTCTATTTTTCTGTTTTTTTCTGCTCTCTGTTTGTTCTGTGTGTTCTATTTTTCTGTTCTTTCTGTTCTTTGTTTGTTCTGAGTTCTATTTTAATGTTCTTTCTGCTCTCTGTTTGTTCTGTGTGTTCTATTTATCTGTTCTTACCGCTCTCTGTTTGTTCTGTGTTCTATTTTTCTGTTCTTTCTGCTCTCTGTTTGTCCTGTGTGTTGTATTTTTCTATTCTTTCTGATATATTATATTATATTATATTATATTATATTATATTATATTATATTATATTATATTATATTATATTATATTATATATTATATTATATTATAATAAAATATCAAATTTCAATCTTCAATCAAAATCTCAATTTTTACATTTATATCTTCATGTCAACTTTATTAACTAACGTACATAAAATTATCGAAATATTTTTCAAATTTCATAGGGTGACTGTCTCATGTCATCAGAATCGTGTGTAGCCATTTTCATTCGTTAGCTTTGAAAGGAGAAACCGAGTTGGAAATAAAATGTCCCTAGTGTAATCAATAAATGAAATTGGCGAAGTCAGTGTAACGCCCTTTGTTACGCACGATCAGGCCTGTGCCGCTCTGACACATTGCCAATGTAAAGCATTCAACAACAGGAAAACTGTTGAATAATGATTAAAAAAAAAAGAATTTCCAGTCATCCCATGATGTTTCATACTTCAAACCCGGGCTCATGGGTCAATGAAACAGCAAAATCCATATCGTTATTTCCTAATGACCAACCATGATGTAGGGGTGACCACAAATAGTGTTAAATAAAAGAAATTGCATTAGAGAGAATATTACAATTATAAGTTAATTACAAACACATATTGTAAATCTGTGAACGAAGAAATATTCTTTGATTCACATTAAATGAAATTAAAATCTGTTCCGTAAAACCGCTTTATTGACCTAATTATAAACAAATAACTTCAAAATCACCACAAATGGTCCACTTGTTTTTCCGATAGTCTACTTCCTGCAGTAACAGGCTAAAGTTCTAATATTGACGGCTCAGTTCAAAAGGGAAACAATTCAAAATTTAAAGTTTTGAGAAACCTGCTTTATAAAGCTTTGTGCTGCTGCGAAAAATCAAAGGATCGTTAAAATTACTCTAAATTATGGTAATGATGTATATACAGGGGTTAAAAAAGTATCCAATATTTTACGAGGTGCTAGTATGCATGAAAACAAGAAAAAATGTCTAGTAAACATGGCTCCTACAACACATACTTTCTGAGATCTCAACACTTGTTCATAGGAGGTGCTCAATGTGACGTCCATTCTCGTTAAAATTGCTCTAAATTATGGTAATGATGTATATACAGGGTGTTAAAAAGTATCCAATATTTTACGAGGTGCTAGTATGCATGAAAACAAGAAAAAATATCTAGTAAACATTGCTCCTACAACATATACTTTCTGAGATCTGAACACTTGTTCATAGGAGGTGCTCAATGTGACGTCCATTCTCGTTAAAATTACTCTAAATTATGGTAATGATATATATACAGGGTGTTAAAAAATATCCAATATTTTACGAGGCGCTAGTATGCATGAAAACAAGAAAAAATGTCTAGTAAACATGGCTCCTACAACACATACTTTCTGAGATCTGAACACTTGTTCATAGTAGGTGCTCAATGTGACGTCCATTCTCGTTAAAATTACTCTAAATTATGGTAATGATGTATATACAGGGTGTTAAAAAAGTATCCAATATTTTACGAGGTGCTTGTACGCATGAAAACAAGAAAAAATGTCTAGTAAACATGGCTCCTACAACACATACTTTCTGAGATCTGAACACTTGTTCGTAGGTGCTCAATGTGACGTCCATTCTCGTTAAAATTACTCTAAATTATGGTAATGATGTATATACAGGGTGTTAAAAAGTATCCAATATTTTATGAGGTGCTAGTATGCATGAAAACAAGAAAAAATGTCGAGTAAACATGGCTCCTACAACACATACTTTCTGAGATCTGAACACTTGTTCGTAGGAGGTGCTCAATGTGACGTCCATTCTCGTTAAAATTACTCTAAATTATTGTAATGATGTATATACAGGATGTTAAAAAAGTATCCAATATTTTACGAGGTGCTTGTACGCATGAAAACAAGAAAAAATGTCTAGAAAACATGGCTCCTACAACACATACTTTCTGAGATCTGAACACTTGTTCGTAGGAGGTGCTCAATGTGACGTCCATTCTCGTTAAAATTACTCTAAATTATGGTAATGATGTATATACAGGCTGTTAAAAAGTATCCAATATTTTACGAGGTGCTATTATGCATGAAAACAAGAAAAAAATATCTAGTAAACATGGCTCCTACAACATGTACTTTCTGAGATCTGAACACTTGTTCATAGGAGGTGCTCAATGTGACGTCAATTCTCGTTAAAATTACTCTAAATTATGGTAATGATGTATATACAGGGTGTTAAAAAGTATCCAATATTTTACGAGGTGCTACTATGCATGAAAACAAGAAAAAAGATGTCTAGTAAACATGGCTCCTACAATACATACTTTCTGAGATCTGAACACTTGTTCATAGGAGGTGTTCAATATGACGTCCATTCATGACAACGCGTTCCTCTACCCTTCGGAATAAGGAATCACGCACTCTTTGAAATTGACCTTATTGTTCTTGATAACCAAAAGTCAAGGGGATTTAGATTTGAGGAACGAGCAGGCCAAGGTGTGGGGCCTCCCCAATCAATCCTGCAGTCCTAAAAGTCAACGTTAGGTGTTCACGCTCATTGCGGAAAAAATGTGCTGGTGTGCCATCATGCATGAACCACATTTATAGTCTTTGCTGACATGGCACATACTCCAGCAACGCAGGTAATACATTAATTAGAAAATCCTGATAACGAGCCCCAGTTAATCTCTGTGGTAGCACGTATGACCCTTAATCTATCGCCAACAACGCCTGTCCATAAGTTGATTGAGAATCGGTGCTGATGTCTTATTTCTTCAACTGCATGGAAATTATCATCAGTCCATAGATGCTGATTACGAAAATTAACAACACCATCTCTGCTGAACCCCGCTCATATCCGCAACCAAAGTTTTCTTTTCAGTAATCCTTGCGACGTAACAGTATTCCATGCCAGGTGTGTCAACTATCTGGTAGCCTGCTGTATTGTAGGGCAGAAAAATGCATTGCTATAAATGGACGTCACATTGAGCACTTTCTATGAACAAGTGTTCAGATCTCAGAAAGTATGTGTTGTAGGACTCATGTTTATTAGACTTTTTTCTTGTTTTGATGCATACTATCACCTACTAAAATATTGGATACTTTTTTTAAAACCCTGTATACTACAAAATTTTTAATTGGAGTGTCTTAATGAATTTTATAGTAACATGAAGCTTTAATATTCAAGGTATATTTTATCCATGACACCATTTTTCTATGTAGCGATGCAAGTGTGCAGCTTTTGGTGATTTGTGATACTTCTGCGATAAAGGAAGATTTGGAGAGTCAGTTGTCAGTCCATTACAAAAATGGAAGCATACAGCAGTGAATAAAAGTGTTTATTTTGAAACAATATGGCAATTACCTATGCTGTTACTACCCAAAGGGAACACCATCAACATTTCAATGTAGGTTACTAATTCAGTAAGAAGACGGATTTGAGATTGCGTCGTCAGTTTGAACAGGTTAGCGTTTTGGATGCAAGTAAATACACATAGTGTTCCGAAAAATGCCAGGTACTTCACTGAAAAACCACTATTCTCCAATCTTTCTCATTTTCCGCCTTCCTCTTAGTCTCCGCATATGACCCATATATCTTGTCGTCTATCATTTGAATGTCCTTCTGCCCTGAACTCTTTTTCCATTCACCATTCCTTTCATTGCATTCTTCAGTAGACAGTTTCTTCTCAGCCAGTGACTCAACGAATTTCTTTTACTCTTCCTGATCAATTTCACTATTACTCTTTCTTCACCCACTCTTTCCAACACAGTTTCATTTCTTATTCTGTCTATTCATTTCATACGCTCCATTCTTCTCCATATCCACATTTCAAATGCTTCTAGTCGCTTCTCTTCACTTCGTCGTAATGTCCGTGTTTCTGACCCATAAAATGCTACACTCCACACAAAATACTATCAGAGGTTCGCAGAAGATGCTCCTTTTTCTATTAATAGCTTCCTTGGCCATTGCTATCCTCCTTTTGACTTCCTGGCAGCAGCTCATGTTACTACTTATAGTACAGCCCAAGTATTTGAAGCTGTCCACTCGCTCTACTGCATTTAGAATTGGCACGTTTACCTTCTTTATTTTTCTTTCGACAACCATGATCTTCGTCTTGTTTTAATTTATATTTATCCCATACTGCTCACAGCTGTCATTTAATTCCACTAGCATATCCCTCAGTATCGTCTCTTCTTCTGCTAACGCCATATCATCAGCAAATCTTAAGCACTTTATTCTTTTTCCTCCTACTATCAACCCTTCCATGTTCTGAAAACAGTTCTTCACTAAATCTTCCTTGTAGATGTTGAATAGGGTAGGCGATAAAGGGCATTCTTGCGCAACCCTATCCCTATTTCACTGCCTCCAGGCATTTCTTCTCCTATCCTGATTTTGACTCGTTTCATATAAAGATTACTGAACAGCTTCCTGTCTTTCCAATCCGCACCTATTTTCTTCAGGATTTCTATCAGTTTATTCCAATCCACTCTGCGAAATGCCTTTTCTAGGTCCACAATGACATACATAATTCATAGCTGTGCTCAGAAGTGACGTCATATCCTAAATATTTAAAATTGCATACTTGGTTTAACATGTCTTTGTATATCGTCATTTTAGTCTTAATAAAGTTTTCATTTTAGGAACCGCATTTGTGTTGATATCGCTTATATATTTAATTAAATTAATAAAAATAAATTGTAATTGTTTTCAATTTAATATTCTTAAATGATTATCTGGGGCGTCTACAAAAAATGTGCTCAAAGACGTTTTCTTTAATTCGAATGAATTCGATAACAATAATGTGTCAAATCAGTGTTTGACAAAGAGTACCATGATACAATAAATATAGAAAATGCCTTGAGGCTTTATGAAACATATTTTTGTTGTTACAGTGAAAAATAACAAATTGAAATAGATTGAAACACAAAAATAATATACGAAGTAACGTCAGGAAGATGTGAATTAAAGACATGGTCCATGTATATAATGCCTGAAAAAAGCTATTGATCCTTTGCGTGTTTGTTTTTAAAATAATGTGTTTAATCTGTAACTACAGTCAGTGTATTGATATTAGTAGGTATCTCTTTGTTGTTACCTATTGCTTTAAAAAGAATGTGTTTAACTTGTAATTTTAAGTCAATTTTTCTACTATTCCTTTACTGTTTACATTTCTTTTTAAATCTTTTGTATTGCCCCTACTATTATATATTGCCCTTCAAGAATTTCGTTATTCGTTAGTTGTAAGTCATTAATTGTCTTATTATTTTAATTGTTGTACTTGTTCCTGAATCACGTATGTAACTTGTAACCGTAAATCATTGCTTGTAATATCCCTTTATTACTCTTAACTGTTCCATTGTTCATGAATTAAGTATTAATTTGAAAGTGAAAGTCAAACTTTGTTATATTAATCTACTATTGATTATCTTTTTAGGTCGTGTATTTACTCTGAAACGGTTAGACATTCTTGTATATCTTTTGCATCTCATTAATCTTTAACAGGATCCATTCTTTCATTAAGATGCATTCTTCTACATAATTCATGTGAATTGTAACTGTGACCACTATTTTATATTATAATTTTACTATTGTTTATTGGTTATAAAATATGTATTTTGATGCCAACTATAACCCTAATATACCTCAGGGTGAAATATGGTTTATTAAATTGGATAATAAAAAAAATCAGTGTTTCAATTGCAATTCAAAGATTTTCTAAACATGTTAGTTTTATAAATACAGTACATATGTTACATTCACAGGTTTTAAAACGTTACATCTTCATTTTTCTTTAGATGAATACAAGTATCTTCTTCCAATATCTATTTTGTTGCTCCACAATCTACATGTTTAAAGTTCAGTAAAGGTCGTACACTTTCCCCTTCGCCACGAGCCCAGACCGACTGTGGAACTGTGCCCCATAAATGCGCTCACTTATGCGTTTCGCACCAGAACCTCATAAAGTATTCAACGCACCGCTCTTTATGTGGTTTACACAAGAGCCACGCATACGTACTTGCCTAGCAGTTACTAGTACGTGGAAAAGTAAATCAATTATTTATACATATTTTACTTCGGTATTTTTTATATATTATTTTGATTTTACGCTTTTACAAAGTGTTTACATCTTCCTTCACGCACACGACGAGTGAGGCCCATTTCTATTCCCTTCTGTATTGTATTGTATTGTATTGTATTATATTGTATTGTATTTATTTAAATTCCACGCCTTTCGTACATCGCTTCACAGCTATAATATGAAACATGTCAAAAAAATCTTAATAGTACTCGTACTATCAAATCTTAATAGTCACAGTCTAGCTGAAATATATACAGAAGTGTTTTACAATATAGTCTACTAGTCAACAAAAAATTTCAGTATCGATACTTAATACAAGACAGAAACATTCATGCAGCGTTGTTGAATGTCATAAATTCACCTACAGAATAGAAGGCGTGAGAAATTAGGTACTTCTTTAATTTAGCCCTAAATAATCTTATGTTTTGAGTTTGATTTTTATATCCATAGGGAGACTATTAAAAATGTTTACTGCCATATAACGCACTCCTTTTTGATAGCAAGATAGACCTGCCGATGGAGTATGAAAGTTATTTTTTACGAGTATTTATGCTATGCACTGCTGCATTAGTTACAAGGCTTTCATGATTACATACGCGGAAATTTATTAATGAAAATATAATTATATTGACAAGCCACGGGTATTATTTGTGTTTTTAAATGGTCCTACACGGTTCCCTACATTTGGCACCTACTATTATTCTAATTGCTCCTTTTTGTAGTAAGACTATGCTGTTACTATCTGTAGAATTTTCTCAGAATATTATTCCAAAGCTCATTACCCTGTTGAAGTTTACAAAGTATATTGTTTTTAAGGTAGGGGAAACTCGGCTAATTCCGCAGTACGGGTAATTACACAGTAGTGCATATATGGTTTTACTTTGGAAAAAATAGCTTTTACACAAATTGATCAATTATCTCAGTTCGCGATTTTGGCGCTTGAATCACTACTGCTAATCACCGTCCAATTGATTCTTGAGAAATTCCATGTATCTCCGCGCTGAGTTAACCATTTGTAATGTACGCTACTACGATCATATTTCAACTTCCTTCGATAAATTATCGTGGCTGAGGTTATACGAGAGGAGAAAGTTACATTCTCTTTCTCTCTTAAACCGAATTTTGTACACCTTTGCCCCCTATTACTTATTTGTTGGATTCCACAAACTTTCTCGCTATCATAACTGAAATACACGGTCACAACACGATAACACGTCAGAAATTCCATTTCACACATCATCTCTGTATTCCTCATCTTTCACTGTTGCTACTTCTCATCAGTGGAATTCTCTGCCGCCTGAAGTCAAGGTCTGCCGAACTTTTATTTCTTTTAATTATAAATTATAAGAATATCTTATGATGAGTTGCCAAACCTAATGCGTTGCAAATATTTAATGCAATGTATTCCACTGTGTTTGTTTTTTACTTTTTGTTTCTTATTTTTATTGTGTACACTTAATTCAATCGTCTTTTTAATGTTATTATGTGAATAGTATTTTCTCCTAATTTAATGCTCATATGTTTACCGCAGCGTTCATTTTTGTGTATTCTTTATTCAAATCTCTGTTTATGCCTTTCTTTTCCTCCAAAGTTGTAGTTTTCGTACAGTATATAAATGTATAAAACAGTTATATTACCGGTTGTTCTGTATGGTTATGAAGCTTGAACTCTCACTTTGAGACAGCAACAGAGATTAAGGATATTTGAGAACAAGGTGCTTGGAAAATATTTGGGACTAAGAGGAATGAAATTACAGGAGAATGGAGAAAGTTGCACAACGCAGAACTGCACGCATTGTATTCTTCACCTGACATGATTAGTAACATTAAATCCAGACGCTTGAGATGGGCAGGACATGTAGCACGTATGGGAGACTCCAGAAATGCATATAGAGTGTTAGTTCGGAGGCCGGAGAAAAAAAAAGACCTTTGGTGAGTCGAGACATAGAAGGGAAGATAATATTAAATTGTATTTGAGGGAAGTGGAATATGATTGCAGAGAATGGATTAATCTTGCTCAGAATAGGGATCTATAGCGGGCTTATGTGAGGGAAGCAATGAACCTCCGGGTTCCTTAAAATCCGTAAGTAAGTAAGCCAGCAAGAAAGTTAAATAAGCTTATGACATTATTATGTAAATCGTGTTAATTTAACACCTATTACTAATATGTATTCCACTATATACAAGCTACTCATATATTATTCTGTACATTTTATTCAATTGTCAGTTTCTGATTTAATTCTGTGAATTCCACTTGCTTGTAATTTAATACCAATATGTATTCCAATGTGTTTATTATTGTTTCATCGAGTATATTTTATTGAATTATAGGCTTCTGATTTTATGTATTTGATTCTAACAACATTAGGCCTAATATGTATTCCGCTGTGTTTATTTTTATTTTATTAGATAAATTTTTATTTAACAGCCTCTTTTGATATCATTATGTAAATTGTATCTGTATGTAATTACTTAAATCCGATTCAATGTATGTTAAACTATGTAAGCGAGTTTTTATCCTGGTTGAGTGTAAGAGAAGGCCCTACGGCCTTAACTCTGCCAGGTTAAGTAAAGTCATTATTATTATTATTATTATTATTATTATTATTATTATTATTATTATTACTTACTTACTTACAAATGGCTTTTAAGGAACCCGAAGGTTCATTGCCGCCCTCACATAAGCCCGCCAGCGGTCCCTATCCTGTGCAAGATTAATCCAGTCTCTATCATCACACCCCACCTCCCTCAAATCCATTTTAATATTATCCTCCCATCTACGTCTCGGCCTCCCTAAAGGTCTTTTTCCCTCCGGTCTCCCAACTAACACTCTATATGCATTTCTGGATTCGCCCATACGTGCTACATGCCCTGCCCATCTCAAACGTCTGGATTTAATGTTCCTAATTATGTCAGGTGAAGAATATATTATTATTATTATTATTATTATTATTATTATTATTATTATTATTATTATTATTATTACGTTTATTCCTACATCTACTTGCATTCATATTTGTACTTTAACCATATTTACAAATATAAATATAGTAAGAGAAATTAAAACTTCATAATAATTAACCTGTTTTGTCGCTCACTTCGATTTAATCAAACTACCCGCCAGTGAGACAGAATCCGTCAATCACTGGTTGTGGCTGTTACTTCGAATGCTGTAACCATTGCCATTAAATACGTCCCCACATTTTTACGGCTGGCAGGATTGTCCTGGCTAAGAGAGCAACATGGAGAGGACGGCGGATTGGTTTAGGGTTTCACTTTGAAGCTTCTGTCGTGAATTCCAGTTGTTTATCGATAGAGGCCGGGCATTCATTATCGATGAGCTAACAACATTTAGAGCCAATTATTTTTCCGACTCCTGCGAGTATGGAGTAAGTTAATTTTAGTAACTTCAGTAAAATGCGGGGCCCTCATGCCGCTCTCTCTTTTATGACCTCGGCTTTCATCGCAAGTAATCAAATTTCAAATTCTCTATTTATAACATCTGCAATGTCATCATTTTTATAAACTCGTAAAATCACTTTACCTCGTTCATAAGTAACTTATATTTAGTAGAGTGGAGAAGTGGTTGGACCTCGGCCCTACCTGAACTGCAATTGATTCATTAAGGGGGGTCTGTACTGCCTATCCCAGCAATGTAAATTTCATCTAATTTAGGTGCACTTTTCTCAGGACTTACATAACATACACATTTGAAATTTTTAGAGGTTATTCTTCAAGTATTATTGTATGTAACAGGCTAAAATAACAGTTTTTTATCTTTTATTACTCTGCTTTACATTACTGGGATGGCAGTACAGACTTCCCTTAAGATATTCGGCGTGGTTCAAATGGTAGCGTGCCAGGCTACAAATCCAGAGGATACTTTTCGATTCTCGGTATAACATGGAGACAACTTCAGTTCCTATGAATTGTGCCATGTACTATCTTTCGTAATTCTGTGTTATCTAAAACGATGATATTACGCTATGTAGACTAGAGAGCTGCTTATAACCGGTTTAGATTCGACCGGTCAGGTTGAGCATCAGACCGGATGTTCGAATTTCAAGCGGTTGCCCCTTAGGTTTGTATAATAATAATAATAATATAATAATAATAATAATAATAATAATAATTATTATTATTATTATTATTATTATTATTATTATTATTATTATTATTATTATTATTATGTTTTTCGAAGTGGAAATGGGTGATTCCAGAACATAGCATACAAATTCCAGGAAATCATTCCAAAAAATGATCCTCCATACGGGCTATTCCATATGAAATCGATCAGTAAAAAACCTCGCATTTTTTATACTCTAATTTTTTCCCTCCTTATACAAGGTGCTGAGGGGACTGCATTTTTCAAAAATATACTATCGCAAGTCAAACGGTTTTCGTATTATTGAGCGACAAATTTAGCGTATTTTATAAAAAACAAGCCTCTTTCAGCGCTCAGAACTCTGCAACCATTTACTGCAGAACATTAAACGAGAGCTTATTTTGAAGCTGATAGTTGGTAGGTTATGATAAGAAGTAATCCTTATTTTTATTGTATACAGAAAGACAGATAATCTGATTTTACTTACTTTTAGGCTTTTTGCCCATTTGTAAAAAGGTAAAAAATATTGAGGAAAAACCTTCCATTATTAAGAGGGATTCGACATTGTTTGCTTAGTGGCTCGGCAATAAGTTTCGAGGGTATTAAATAGATTATTTTCACACGCCTAGACTTGAACGGCGCAGTACCTCCCGCACTGGACGAGAGCTGAAGATAAGCGAGCATTGGGCGTCATTTTACTCCTGTGTTTATGAAAACTTGTGATAAAGCTAGCCCAGCCACGACTGCTAGACGACACATCACGTGTTTGTCTTCTGGCCTTGCTTGTCTCGGCTAGCTCCCGTCTCACAGTCAGCTGGTTAGTTCACGCGCGTACTATTTATTTTCTTTATTTGATATTTTCAATACTTTCTTATCAACGTACCACCAGTAAAAAATATGTGTTTATTTGTACTTTCAATGCGGAATCTAACCATATATTTTAAAAATATTTTTTCGTGGCCAAAGAAGAAAAATCTAAATTTCTTTATTTCCATAAAAAGTAAGAAAAACTGTTTACATATCAATATAAACTTTAACTTCTGAGCATTAAAATAAACCATGATTTTGATCATTGGGTGAAAGGGTTTCGGAGCCACAACAGTTTAAAGTTGTTAATTTCATGAAAATACGATAAATTTAAATATTATTAATTTAAACACTAGTAAGTTCTGATGCCTCAAACTTTGCACAAAGCATTACATCACAGTTGTCAACGGACAGAAAAAGTTTCATTGTATTTAAAAATTGCAAGGTCAATTTTCTCTATATTTCGGTCGATTTGAGATGGAATAGCCCATACATTCTTAAGTTAGATGCCATGGAACTACTCTGCAGCACATATAAGGATCACCTTCAAATTTATACAGATGGATCTTTAAATCCTAATATTGGGACATCAGGAGCAGGGTATTATATTCCAAAATATCAAGAAACTTATTTCATGCCATGTTCATCCTCCTCCAGTCTTGACACTGAATTGCTAGCTGTTGATGCTGCTCTTCAGTGTGTTACTCAAATTTCTGAAAAATCTATTTGCATACTTACCGACTCCAGGGGGCTATATTTAATATAATTAAATATGTACCAAACCTATATGCACATAGAATTATTCCAATTCAGAAACAACTAAGTAAACTAAGAGAACTCCAAAAGAAATAACATTTAAATGGATACCTAGTCATTGTGGTATACCTGGAAACGAGAAAGTCGATAATATTGCAAAACAGGCAACATATTTGCAACCAAAACCTCTTCAAGTGATATCTCTATCCAGTGCTTTTGCTTCAGTAAAGTATCATTTTACAAACGTATGGATCAACAATTGGCTCTCTTCTGACAAAGGAAAAATTTTACAGTCTGTACAAAAGAAACCAAATGACCTGGAAATGTACAAAACTTGCCTAGGCATGTTCAAACATTTTTAACAAGAGCCAGAACAGGTCACATTGTCACACAATTGTACCTACACCGATTTCACATTTCTGATAATCCTACTTGTATGTGGCGTAATAATCATGATGAAGATCTGGAACACATTCTTCTATACTGTCCATCCATAAACCACAAGAGAAGTAAATTAAAATCATCAGTACCGGTTGCAGAATACACAGCCCTGCAGTATATATTGACTACACCCCAACTCTGGCTACTAGCAACAGGCATCTATAATGAACAACGATCAAAATACCCCTCATTTCTCGTGAAAAACAACTGAATAGACTACAGTGGACTATAGTGGACTTTATGTTGTCAGCAAACAGCTGGATACATTAAGAAGATTGATTGATGTTTTTCGAAGAAAACACTGAATGAGGTAGAAACAAATAGTAAGAATAAAAACATTCGAGATTTATATAAGGATATAAAGGAATTTAAGAACGGATAGCAGGCAAGGGTAAACGTGATCAAGGATGAGAATGGTGACTTGCTTGCAGACTCTCATTCAATCCTAAACAGATGGAAAAACTATTTTGGGCAACTACTAAATGTACATAGGCCAAATAGAAATGATCAGGACGAAATTCAAATACAAACTGCTGAGCCATTTATACCCGAACCCACACTTTCAGAAATCGAAATTGCGATAGAAAATCTGAAAAAGTACAAGTCTCCAGGTATCGATCAAATTCCAACAGAATTAATACAAGAGGGTGGAAGCGCAATATCTAGCGAAATTTATAAACTTGTACTTGCTATTTGGGAAAAGGAAATTGTACCAGAAGAATGGAAGGAGTCCATAATTGTACCTATTTTTAAGAAGGGGGACAAGACTAACTGTGGTAACTTTCGAGGAATATCACTTTTATTGACGTCGTACAATATTTTGTCCAATATTATTTTGAGAAGATTAACTCCGTACGTAGATGAAATTATTAGGGATCATCAGTGTGGTTTTAGACATAATAGATCGACTATTGATCAGATTTTTTGTATTCCACACATATTGAAGAAAAAAGGGATTATGAGGGTACAGTGCATCAGTTATTCATAGATTTCAAAAAGGCATACGACTCGTTAGGAGAGAAGTATTATATGATATTCTTATTGAATTTGGTATCCCCAAGAAACTAGTTCGATTAATTAAAATGTGTCTCACACATACTAATTTTCATTATTGTACAATATATAGTAAAGGGAAAAAAATGTTGAATATTTCCAAAATTTTACTGCTGTAAGCCGTACCTAACCCCTTAAATGAACTGTGTTGCTGGATATTTAATTATCGAACCACAAAATATCTACTCTACACGCTGTTTTTATGTACGATTTTTGTGAAAAAGAAACCAGCAACATCCTACTTGCTATGCAAATGTTTTCCAAAGTATTTCATGATGTACTGAATTGTTTTAATACAAGATATTACCAACTTCGAAGTTTCAAACTGATTACAAACTTTTACTGTACACTTGGAAAAAAAGTGCTGTAAACTGAAAGTCATTATGTTATTTCACCCTTTTATAAATCCTAGACAATAATTGATGAACCGAAAAGTTTTAAAAGTCCCACCTCTGGAATAGTATCTATAGCCTAAATAGATTTGGTAGGTATACAGAGTGTTTCAAAAATACGGGGCATAATTTCAGGTATGTATTTCCCACATGTAGACAATCAAAATAGTTCATTACAACATGTGTCCGGAAATGCTTTTTTTCCGAGTTATGGCCTTCACAACATTGAAATTCACCAGAACGTTTTTCTTTCCGCAGGTCGTTGCCGTCAAAGGAGACATTAACAGGGCACTCTGACAGTTCATTCCGAGGCGAAGGTTACATTCAGTGTTGTGTAGGCGTTAGACTGTGCGACATGTATTCAAATCAAGAGCTGACAGAGATACACTTCATGTACGGTAAGGCGGACGGCAATGCTGCGCTGGCTCGTCGTTTGTACCAGGAGAGGTACCCACAGCGACAATGTCCAGATCGGAAGACATTTGTACGTCTCCATTACCGTCTGTGCGAGTATGGAAAATTTTACTCTCCTGGTTTGGGAAGGGGACGACCAAGATCTACAACTCCAGAAGTACAGTACAGGAGGAGATTCTGGAGGGTGTGAACATGACTCCTTCTATCAGCACACAGCGTTGCAAGTCAATGTTCCTCGTACGACTGTCTGGAGACTGTTGAAAGAGTATCAATTGTATCCTTATCATTTGCAACGTGTACAGGCCCTGTCACCAGCAGATTACCCTGCACGATTTAGGTTCTGTCAGTGGTTCTTGCAGCAGTGTGGTGTAAATCCCAACTTTCCTGCCTTAGTATTATTAAAAGATGAAGCACAGTTCACACGAGATGGCATAACAAATTTCCACAATCAGCATGTATGGGCGTATGAAAACCCACGTGCAACTGTTCCATCTCATCACCAGGTGCGGTTCTCCCTCAACATGTGGGCCGGTATCATTGGTGATCGATTAGTTGGACCCCATGTACTTGTAAACAGACTTACGGGGCAGGCGTACACAAACTTCCTGGAAAACACCATACCTCATGTTTTAGAAGACACTCCACTGATCAATCGTCAACACATTCACTTCTTGCATGATGGCGCTCCTGCACACTTCAGTCGTACGGCTCGCCGGTACTTGGATCGAAGGTTTCCTGATCGATGGATAGGTAGAGGTGGCCCAATTGCTTGGCCTACACGCTCACCTGATGTGAACCCTCTCGATTTCTACTTCTGGGGCCATTTAAAATCATTGGTTTATTCGTCTCCGGTGCCTGATTTGGAATCTCTTCGGAATCGAATTGTGGCATGTTCTGAGGACATACGCAATACTCCTGGAGTTTGGGATCTTGTTCGCAGGTCAATGAGACATCGATGTGAGGTCTGTATTCAAGCAGGAGGTGGACATTTTGAACATCTTCTGTAATGACTACGACCTGCGGAAAGAAAAACGTTCCGGTGAATTTCAATGTTGTGAAGGCCATAACTCGGAAATGAAGCATTTCCGGACACATGTTGGAATGAAGTATTTTGATTGTCTCCATGTGGGAAATACATACCTGAAATTATGCCCCGTATTTTGAAAACACCCTGTATAATGGAGTGTGTGTGTTTTTTTTTTTTCAGCTTTTAGCAGAACGACTTCGTCGAGAATGGGAATAAAGGAAAGTAAATGAAGCCGAACTCATTTATAAAACTTCCCGCAATGAGAAAAATTCCTCCAGTAGCGGTTAGTCCGTCTGGCCGCGAAACCAGGTGGCCCGGGTTCGATTCCCGTTAGGGGCAAATTACCTGGTTGACGTTTTTTCCGTGGTTTTCCCTCAACCCAATATGAGCAAATGTTGGGTAACTTTCGGTGCTGGACCCTGACTCATTTCACCGACATTATCACCTTCATCTCATTTTGACGCTAAATAACCTAAGATGTTGGTAAAGCGTCGTAAAATAACCCACTAAAGTAAAAAATAAAATGAAATAAAAGTAGCTTCCAAGAGAGCCGAGTTTTGTTAGGAAACTGGAAAAGTGACAAAAATCACAAGAAAATTATCGGCAGCCTTTGATGACTACGGAGTCATACGCAAGAGTCTTCTGTATCAGAGAGTAGCAAAGCAATTCTCGTGTATATTTACACATTGCCTATACACCCATCGCTTATGTATTTTTCTTACAGTAACGTTCTCTGAGACAACTCTGCATAAGTCTCGTATAAAAATTATACAAGGTTTATTAGTACTGTATTGGCCCGAAAACAAGCTGCACTGTGAAAAGTTAAAGTGCGCCTTATATTCGCGACCCTGGCTTTTACGATGATGAAATCTATGCTGTTTGAAAATGATGAATTGAATAGCTAAGTCACTAATGACAACAGTTATCACAGTGAAAAGTGTAATGAAAAAAAAGTTAGTTGCACAATACTGTCTGTCGGTGTACTGGTATACTCTATGTTAAGAAAAACGTTTAGGCCTACTTGTTATTACTGAAGTTAATGGTTGGTACTGTGGCTGACAACAAAAGAAACATGTTGTAGGAAAATCCTATGGTAGGTATATTGTTTTCCAAATGCTCGATAGGTATCATCATCATCATCATCATCATCATCATCATCATCATCATCATCATCATCATCATCATCATCATCAGCCTTCAAGTGTTAGACCCCAGTGGATCTGTTACGGTCTCTTGTCAGCGTTTCCTTGGTCTTCCTAAATTTCTTCGACCTCTTGGGACATATGACAAAATCTGCCTGGACCATCTAGAGCGATCCATCCTCTTGACATGTGTCTGCCACTGAAGCCTGTATTGCTGCAAATAATGGACAATAGAGTCAATTTTTAATTCCTTCAGAATATCTACGTTCCGATGATGGTCGAGAAGAGAGTAGCCAGCAGTTTTTTGCATGAATCTCATTTCGGCAGTTGTTAGTCGTCTTTCATCGCATTTTCTCAGTGTCCATGCTTCACTGCCATAAGCCAAAACTGGTCTTGCGAGAGTTTTGTAGATTTTCAGCCTTGTATGTCTTTGTACTTGGGAAGGTTTGAATACACTGTTGATGGTTCCAGCAGTTTTTAGAAATTTTGAGATTTTGTTGTCTATATCATTATCAGTGATGTATGATAGATTATAATCTAAATAGGCTCGATAGCTATATAGAGTAAAATTGCTTACTAACAATTTTTCTTTCCCATCATTCTCTCTGATTATTATTCTCTGTCTTTTTATTCCCCCATCGAATTTTAAGGATGCGGCTTATATCCGAGTGCGGCTTATCTTCGGGTCATTACAAGACCGTTATTGTACAGTACTTATTAAAGTTTTGAATACATTTCATCTTTTATATTTATGACATAAATTACACATTTTTATACTTAAATAATTTTATGCATAACTATCTTCTCAACTCTTATCTTTCTTGAAGAGAAGTTCGTTTCGTTCATCTGCTAAGTTCGATGATAAAACAATAACCGCAGTGTCACATTTTGGAGGACTGTAGAGTATTTTATTTAATTGGTCTACAAAAATTCTCCTTTATGCAATTCTCACAGATATTTACTAAAAAATACAAAGGATTATACCTTTTTATTGATATTAACACTGTCTTCAAGACAATGGCTTAAGAAAACCAGGGCCAAGAATAGGAACAAGAACCTGGACAGAGATCGTTCTCCAGTTCACTGGATTTGTAGCCAACACGCCATCATTTAAGTCACAGCAGAGGTAAAAGTAGACTAATTGCTAACCCTGAATGAAAATGTATGAGTGAAATTCAATTTCGGCACTAGTTAAAATATATTACGGAGGGTTCTATGTTGTCTATCCAGTAATTTTTAGTGATGTGGGTCTAGTATGCGTGCAGCAGGCTGTCTGGACAAGAGCTGCGAAGCCCGCGGGTAATTTCCTGAGACATGACACGAACTCGTGCATACGTCGACCTCCGTCACACAGAATACCAAACGCGTCCGAGAAGGCCGTGCATCTCATATATTGCGGCAATTACATTCATTTAGTACCTGTGCCACGTCAGACTGTCCCTCCGTGCATGTACGCAACTAATGCAATGTTTGGTTGGCGGGCCTGCGCAAGCATGCAGATCAAATTAAGTTTACTGTAGTATAATACCAATATAATTATGTTACATTATATTATATTATATTATATTATATTATATTATATTATATTATATTATATTATATTATATTATATTATATTATATTATATTACATTACATTATAGTATATTATGTTATATTACATTACATTACATCACATTACATTACATTACACAACATTATTTTATATTATATTATATTATATTATATTATATTATATTATATTATATTATATTACATTACATTATAGTATATTATGTTATATTACATTACATTACATCACATTACATTACATTACATTACACTACATTATATTATATTATATTATATTATATTATATTATATTATATTATATTATATTATATTATATTATATTATATTATATTATATTATATTATATTATATTATATTATATTATATTATATTATATTATATTATATTATATTACATTACATTACATTACATTACATTACATTATATTATATTATATTATATTATATTATATTATATTATATTATATTATATTATATTATACTAAATTACATTACATTACATTACATTACATTACATGACATTATAGTATATTATATTATATTATATTATATTACTTTACATTACATTATAGTATATTATATTATATCATATTACATTACATTACATTATAGTATATTGTATTATATTGTATTATATTATATTATATTATATTATTTTATATTATATTATATTATATTATATTATATTATATTATATTATATTATATTATATTATATTATATTACATTACATTATAGTATATTGTATTATATTGTATTATATTATATTATATTATATTATATTATATTGTATTATATTATATTATATTATATTATATTATATTATATTATATTATATTATATTATATTACATTACATTACATTACATTATATTATATTATATTATATTACATTACATTATATTACATTATAGTATATTATATTATATTATATTATATTATATTATATTATATTATATTATATTATATTATATTATATTATATTATATTATATTACATTACATTACATTACATTATAGTATATTGTATTATATTGTATTACATTATATTATATTATATTACATTACATTACATTTCATTATATTATATTATATTATATTATATTACATTACATTACATTACATTACATTACATTACATTACATTATATTATATTATATTATATTATATTATATTATATCATATTATATTATATTACATTACATTACATTACATTATATTACATTACATTATATTATATTATATTATATTATATTATATTATATTATATTATATTATATTATATTATATTATATTATATTATATTATATTATATTATATACAAATGTCTCAGTACAAGTGGTGGATATATTGACATATAGCGCAACAATTGCTGTATTTGTTTCAATAAATATTTCCATGCAATTGCGTTTTTCTTTCAGTAAACTGCCCCAGGGAAGACACAGAGGGTTTGGAATTAAACGGGTTACATCAGCTTTCTGTCTATGTGAATGACTTGAATATGTTAGGAGAAAATCGACAAAGGATTAGGGAAAACACGGGAATTCTACTTGAAGCAAGTAAACCGACAGGGTTGGAAGTAAATCCCGAAAAGACTAAGTATATGATTACGTCTCGTGACCAGAATATTGTACGAAATGGAACTATAAAAATTGGAGATTTATCCTTCGAAAAGGTGGAAAAATTCAAATATCTTGGAGCAACAGTAACAAATATAAATGATACTCGAGAGGAAATTAAACGCAGAATAAATATGGGAAATGCCTATTATTATTCGGTTGAGAAGCTTTTTTCATCTAGCCTGCTGTCAAAAAATCTGAAAGTTAGAATTTATAAAACGGTTATATTACCTGTTGTTCTGTATGGCTGTGAAACTTGGACTCTCACTTTGAAAGAGGAACAGAGATTAAGGGTGTTTGATAATAAGGTTCTTAGGAAAATATTTGGGGCTAAGAGGGATGAAGTTACAGGAGAATGGAGAAAGTTACACAACACAGAACTGCACGCATTGTATTCCTCACCTGACATAATTAGGAACATTAAATCCAGACGTTTGAGATGGGCAGGGTATGTAGCACGTATGGGCGAATTCAGAAATGCATATAGAGTGTTAGTTGGGAGGCCGGAGGGAAAAAGACCTTTAGGAAGGCCGAGACGCAGATGGGAAGATAATATTAAAATGGATTTGAGGGAGGTGAGATACGATGATACAGACTGGATTAATCTTGCTCAGGATAGGGACCAATGGCGGGCTTATGTGAGGGCGGCAATGAACCTCCGGGTTCCTTAAAAGCCAGTAAGTAAGTAAGTAAGTGTGTGTTTTGTTTTATTCTGAAATGCAACACGGTCGACTTGATGCTCGCTTCGCTTAAGGAAGCAATTAATTAGTTCTCAAAACTGACGAAAGATGGATTTTGGAAAAAAGGAAAATGATGTAGGAAAATTGACATTTCACTTAAAACTACTATTTTTTCGAAAAACTTTGGGTTCCAAGCTTCAAAATGAGGGGTCATTTATTAAAATCCGTTCAGCCGTCTTCCCGTAATTTCCATTACCAGTTCAAATTATATAAATTGATTACATTATATTATATTATATTATATTATATTATATTATATTATATTATATTATATTATATTATATTATATTATATTATATTATATTATATTATATTAGGGGAGAGTCGGGTAGTATCGGACATCGGGTAGTATCGGACAATGCGTTTTTTTCATCTACCACCATATGGTAGTACCTGAATGACATGGTTACGTTTCTCTATGCGACATTACTGAAACGTAACCATGTCAATCAGGTACTATCACCGTGTGGTAGATGAAAGAAACTCACTGTCCGATATTACCCGATGTCCGATACTATCCGACTCTCCCCTATATTATATTATATTATATTATATATTATATTATATTATATACAAATGTCTCAATTCCAGTGGGGGATATATTGACAAACAGCGAAAGAATTGCTGTATCTGTTTCAATAAATATTTCCATGCAATTGCGCTTTTCTTTCTGTAAACGGCCCCAGGGAAAATCACTTTCTGGACGGCCTCGTAATTGCGGTCGAGTGGCCAAAACTTTTATAAGCACTTCCTTTCGACATTATTCACATGGTGGAAGAAAAAAAATAACCTTTTTTATCTGCCCCCAACAAAATGTTAGCTTGTGAGCTTAAACCAGTACATACATAAGCTTTATCCACGGAAATAACGCTTGTCCCATTAGACATTTGGGAAAAATTGCAAGATAGGTTACTGGTTATCTTATTTTAGGCTTCTTTTCACGGAGTTCATTACGCCCTGATCTTCGAATACGGCATTTAGTTTTCACCTGTATAATGATTTGCTAAAAGCATCCCACACTGGTTAGTAGACAAGGATTTTTTTGGTGTAAGTAGCTTACCGCAATGGCAAGTTTTAGCTGAGGACTGAGGTTATGTTTGGGCAGATTCTGCGTTGTTACTGCGTATTTTCTTTTACAGATATCAAAAAAGATGAAAGTGCAGGTGGGCCTCATACGGTCTCAGTACTCTGCAAAAAGTTCCTAGGATAGGCGGCGATGATTCCAGTGAAATATTGCGACACTTTAATTAAATGTCGACTTATCTGTCTACTTGTTACTTCCACCTGCGATCACAAGAGGCGCTCGTGGCGTCCTCACATATGGAGACTTTATTCCTCAGTTGAGTGCAACATAGAAACAGACCATAGCTGTCTCCAATACCAAAACGAGACATAGGACAAAAATAGCAGCTGAACTACGACTGTGCTTCGATATTACTGCACTGGACAACGTACACAACGAATAGCAATCCAGGATGTCGTTAAATGACACACACTTTCTCAATATGAATGTTACTCAGCAGCTAAAATAACCATTTTATATATACAGGGCATATCAAAAGTCCGGTAGCACTTTCAGGCTGGTATTCATAGTCAACACTTTCGATTAAAGTGTCCTTTGGAAGACGCAAAGTATCACTTTTCCGTTGCACAGTCGATACTTTGGTACAAAGGAACACTTTGGATGAAAGTGTACTTCCGACCACACTTTGAGCCGAAAGTGTCACTTTGTAGAAAAATGGCGGACGTCTTGGAAGTTATCGAATTATTTATTAGAACATGCGGAAGAGGTGGCACAATTAGTGGACAAGGTACGAAAGCGCTACATTAGGGATAGGCCTAAAGACAATCCCGTGGAATTTTATAATAATATAGAATTGAAAAAAACGGTTCCGATTTGATAAAAAAAAACTTATTGAGATTGCTCATCCTTTCGATGACCTGTCGACAAAAACGAATAGTAGAGGTTTGCCAGTGCCTCCAATAATACAGTTATTGACTGCATTAAAATTCTATGCTACAGATATGTACCATACATTAATATCTATAATATTATAGTTCAGGTATTTCTATAGTAACATTCGTATATTTATAACCTCAATTCGATGAAGTTAAACTTATAATGTTATCAAACAAATTGTAACTCTACACTTTGCTGGCCAAAAGTGACACTTTGTAAAATGCACTTCTTCAATCGTCTATGAATACCACTAATATGAAAGAGCCACTTTCGTCAAAAGTGTCACTTTGCAAAGTGGTGATATAAAGTGTCGACTATGAATATCAGCCTCAATATTTTATTACACAAAAACTACTAATGATAGCACTTTCAAACACATGTCAGTTTAAAGTCAAACTCTCAAAGTTCTGTTTACACCTTACAGAGATTCAATGTGTGAACCACGAGTGACTCGGCAGATGTCCAAACGATAATCAAACTCTTCCCATACCCTTTTCAACATATCCTCTGTGACAGTGGCGGCAGCTTCTCGAATTCTGGTTTTTAGTTCCTCTAAATCACGTGGCAAAGGCGGTACAAACACACGGTCCTTTAGTGACCCCATAGAAAAGAGTCACATGCAGTCATATCGGGTGACCTTGGTGGCCATGTCATGAAACATCTGTCCCTTACTCCAGCACGTCCTATTCAACGATCAGACATCTCCGTATTCAGGTAAGCACGAACTGCATTGTGGAAATGTGGCGGAGCCCCATCTTGCTGAAAGATGAAATCGTCATCGAGATCTTGTCTAAGTTGAGGCACCAACCATTGCTCCAACATGTCCAGATATGAATGTCCAGTCACAGTAGCCTCAATGAAGAAGAAAGGTCCGTACAGTTTTCGTTGTGACAACGCACAGAAAACATTCACCTTTGGTGAATCACGCTCATGTTCAGTGATTCTGTGAGGTTTCTGTGTACTCCAAACACGACAGTTGTGCTTGTTTATTTTCCCACTCGTATGGAATGTTGTAAGTAGAGCGATAGGGCTGGAAGTAAATCCCGAAAAGACTAAGTATATAATTATGTCTCGTGACCAGAATATTGTACGAAATGGAACTATAAAAATTGGAGATTTATCCTTCGAAGTGGTGGAAAAATTCAAATATCTTGGAGCTACAGTAACAAATCTAAATGACACTCGGGAGGAAATTAAACGCAGAATAAATATGGGAAATGCCTGTTATTATTCGGTTGAGAAGCTTTTGTCATCTAGTCTTCTGTCAAAAAGTCTGAAAGTTAGAATTTATGAAACAGTTATATTACCGGGTGTTCTGTATGGTTGTGAAACTTGAACTCTCGCTTTGAGAGAGGAACAGAGATTAAAGGTGTTTGAGAATAAGGTTCTTAGGAAAATATTTGGGGCTAAGAGGGATGAAGTTACAGGAGAATGGAGAAAGTTACACAACGCAGAGCTGCACGCATTGTATACTTCACCTGACATAATTAGGAACATAAAATCCAGACGTTTGAGATGGGCAGGACATGTAGCACGTATGGGCGAATCCAGAAATGCATATAGAGTGTTAGTTGGGAGGCCGGGGGGAAAAAGACCTTTGGGGAGGCCGAGACGTAGATTTTATTTTATTTTATTGGGTTATTTTACGACGCTGTATCAACATCTAGGTTATTTAGCGTCTGAATGATATGAAGGTGATAATGCCGGTGAAATGAGTTCGGGGTCCAGCACCGAAAGTTACCCAGCATTTGCTCCTATTGGGTTGAGGGAAAACCCCGGAAAAACCTCAACCAGGTAACTTGCCCCGACCGGGATTCGAACCCGGGCCACCTGGTTTCGCGGCCAAACGCGCTGACCGTTACTCCACTCGAGACGTAGATGGGAAGATAATATTAAAATGGATTTGAGGGAGGTAGGATATGATGGTAGAGACTGGATTAATCTTGCTCAAGATAGGGATCAATGGCGGGCTTATGTGAGGGCGGCAATGAATCTACGGGTTCCTTAAAAGCCAGTAAGTAAGTATGGAATGTCGCTTCGTCGCTGAAAATTAAGCGGCTGAATAACTTTGAGAGTTTGACTTTAAACTGACGTGTGTTTGAAAGTGCTATCATTAGTAGTTTTTGTGTAATAAAATATTTAAAGTGTTACCGAACTTTTGATATGCTCTGTATATATAAGTAAGGACAAAAGAGAAATAACAAGAAGGGTACGGCAAGGGTGCCAATTGTAATCTACTCTCTTTAATTTATACATTGTCGAAATTGTCAGAATCTGGCGAAGAGAACTAAGTTCACATTTTATAATAAACAATACACCTATAAATAAGATTTTATTAGCAGATGATCAGGTTGTATTTGCTAATTCAGAGGATGATCTGCAACGGACACTATTTCAACTAAATCAGATAGCCTGCAATTATGACCTGAAGATCTCAACGAAGAAAACGAAAGCAATGAGCTTTCAAGGAAAAATGCCTCTAACAAGCGACGTACTCCAGCTCGAACGGCTAAAACCGACTGGAAATGCGTTTAAAATATAATGTTGTACCTGTTCGAATAGCTATCAATGCCATTCATCTGTAAAACTACGTGTGCGGCCGCTAACGCCATCTGAAAGTTAGCGTACTAGCCCCACTACGTCGTAGCTGTACAGACAGTACGAGCGACACCATTGCGGTGTTCAGTAGTGAAGTGCACGTATTAACGGCAGACATGAGTAGGCTGAAGTCAAGTAATCCTGAGAACATTGTTTACCTGCTGCGCGAAAAGGTACGTCGAACTTACATACCGGATAATGAGGATGTAATTGGAGTGAGGATGAGCCGTTTGCATACATGTTGATATTATATAATGCAAAAATACTACCGGGAATTATCAGAAGTAGATACCGACATATTGGGTAGGAATAGTGATTGTGAGTCTGATGGCGGAGAAGAAACAGCACATGGGTATAAGAGTTCCAACAGTTCTGGAACGTCCTCTCCAGGAAATAAAGGAACTGCAAGTCAAAGTGAATACTTACTTTCACTCCAACAATGTGACCTCCGCGATCCCCAGGTTTCAATCCGGCCAACTTTTGGTTGTGGGGTTACCTTAAAGAACGAGTTTTCCTGACACATCCAACAACCCTACTGCAACTGAAAGATGCCATCTCGCAAGAAATTGCCAGTATTCCAAGACATTATCTGCATAATGCTGTACATTGTGTCGCAGAAAGAAAGCTGTACGTTGAACAAGAGAACGGCGAACATCTTCCCAATGTTTTGTAAACCCCGTTGTTTGCCCAACACTGTGATGTTCTTGTTTTTTCCCTATCTCATATTATAATATTTATAGCGGTTTAATGTTTGAACTGACTTTTGAAATACCCTATACTCGTATATTATTTAAAGCAAATGTCGTGTAGCTTCTTGCCACATAATACCTCATTTATGTATTTTGTGGATCTCCTTGTCATAACTGTCTGTTACACGGTGTTGTATCTTCAGCGATTTGTGCTTCTCTAGTCATTAGATTCGTTATTCTTCAATCATTGATTGTACACGACTGCGGAGTTTTACAGATAAATAACCTTGATGAGTGGTAGAACAAACACAGCTCTGTATTTTAAACGCATTTACACTCTGTTTTAGCCGTTCGAGCTGGGGTACTTCCCTTGTAAGAACGAAAATTGTAATAAATAATGAGCCCATTGAAGAAGTTAACATTTTTAACTACCTTGGCTGCAATATATCATACGTGGTACAGTCATTAAGTTCTAATACTGAGCGCATAGTGGCGTTGTGGTGCATTATAGCGCATAGGTGGCGCCATGGTATGACACCTTGTCAGTTAGTCTCTCGACCCAACAAGAGACAGTTGAGTGCATGCACTGTAAGCAGAACTACGGTCTTTGTTGTGACGGTGATTTGAATGCGCGCGTCGGAACTCGAGTATGTTGCAGTTTGAGCAACGGGCAAACGTCACGTTCTGTCAGAAATTAGGCGAAACTGCTATAACCGATCATAACTGGAGACGAAACATGGTGTTTCCTTTACGATCCACAACTGAAGCGACAATCCGCCACCTGGAAAACGCCATTATTTCCACGACAGAAAAATCCGCAACAAGACAGGTCAAAAGGCAAGGTGATGCTTTCACAGTTTTTTTTATTCAAATGGAATTGTTCACATAGAATTCATCCCACAAGGTGCAACTGTAGACAAGATCCTCTACAAAGAGATTCTTGGCCGTTTAAGCAATTCAATTCGTCGAAAGCGTCCTGAGCTTTGGCATAGGAAGAATTGGCTGTTGCTACACGACAACGCCCCTGCACATCGCTCCATCCTTGTCCAAGAGGAACTTGCAAGGCAACAGGTCGCTGTTTTGTCACACCCTCCGTACTCACCTGATCTCGCACCATGCGATTTTTTTTCTCTTTCCCCTCATGAAATCAATCCTACGAGGGCGTAATTTTTATGCGGCCGAAAAGGTCATGACTACCACAATAGAAGCCGAACGGTATCTTCCTGCCAACATCTTTCAGCGGTGCTTCCAGCAGCTACACCAACGTTGGCAGACTTGCATAGCGGCGACTATATTGAGGGAGGATGTCGATCTGTTTAAGTGTACGCCCTATCACGCGGCATCTTCTGAGACATCCAGATTCTTGTGGGTGCCTAACCTTCAGGCGTCAGTGTCAGAACTTAATGACTGTACCACGTATGATAAAACATCTGATGTAGAAATAAAACTTCCTAAATTCCAACAGCTAGTAGGAATCATCAAAAGAACACTTTGCAACAAGGTCAGAAAAGAAACAGTTTTAAAATTTTTTATAAAGTACTTGCCATACCGTCATTAATCTATGGATCTGAGATCTGGACTTTGACTGAGAAACAAATGAAAAGAGTGGAAGCAGCGGAAATTAGATTGCTCAGACCATTGGCAGGTTACAGTCTACTCCACCATAAACGAAATACAGAAATACGTGAAGAACTAAATATGCCAACAACAACACATGAATATATAGAGAGATGGCATGGCCATATTACCACAATGGAACAAAACCGTATTCCACAAATAATATATCAATATCAACCAAGAGATAGAAGAGACATCGGTCGACCTAGAAAGAGATGGACAGACCAATTTTAATTTTAACATTTAGAATACGTATGGAGACGGAACAGGCCTTATGGCCTAAACCGTGTTTTTTATGACGATTTTTTTCAAATTCAAATTTATTCACAATGTTCATGATAGCTACCCGAAATGAACATATGCTCGTGCTAGGGTACGGTCCAGTAGAGCCAACATAATAATAATAATAATAATAATAATAATAATAATAATAATAATAATAATAATAATAATAATAATAATAATAATAATAGTAATAATAATAGTAATGACAGTCATACTTAAATTAAATTAAATTATTAAACTCGATCGCAATTATAACTTCAATTTGACTGCGCCCGTAAGAAATCGTTTAGCCTTTTCTTGAAAGTGGTTATTGTCTGGCAGCCCCTAATCTTCTGAGGTAGAAAATTCCATTCACGGGGGACTGAGACAGTAAAAGTGGATGAATAATGGGATGTTCTATGGGCAGGAATTGCTAGGATTTGGCTCTCCTGTGACCTGGTGTTTAGATCGTGATTGGAGGATAAGTAGTTAAACCGGAAACGAAGATAATCTGGAATAGAAGTGTGGAGAACTCGAAACAGATGAACAGAATAGAAGATAATGATCATTATTCAAAAATGGAACTATATATTGGCTTTTACATCTAAAATAAGAGAGTTCGAGTTACTTCCGGTTAAACCGAAAGTAGAAAAAACTCGATAATACCATATTTGAGTTCTTTGTATGGTTATCCGCACACACCAAGTTTCATGTCGCTGAACGACATGCGTCAAAAGTTATTTAGGTGGTGCGGGACTTTTAACTAACTCTGTATAATTGAATAATATGTATCTAATGTATTTGTATATGATATCGAATGTCATATTGGACGTAATGTGACGAATTCGTCAGCACCTGCCATCTAGCGACGGCGTCGTTTACCATGTCTCGTGCAGTGTTGCCAAGTCAGCGGTTTTGTAGCTAAATCTGGTGTTTTGAGGACTATGGTCAGCCACAGAATTTTACCGTCAGCGGCTAGCTATTTATTTGGCGTTTTTTGATGATTCCGGCAGAAGCAGACGATATTTTTTAGTTTTTTTTTGTAAAGATATAATTGTTTTTATATGTACTTGCGGACAACAATATTAGTTAATCATAAACCAGAGTTTAATAAGGTAATATCACAATTTTTCATTGTGCGAGTATAATGTTTTATGTTAACTCGATTTGGTACAACCATGTCCATTTCCTGCCTCATCCATTGTTGTTGCACAAATAAGGTATGCCACATTTATTAAACTCTTAGTCTAATCATGTAGGCATTGTTTTTGTAAATTAATTGATATATTTAATCATAAAGAGTAGATAAAGAACTGAATTATTATTTTCATTTATGATAACTTATATTATGATATAGCCTATTATTTAATTTATCATTCCGCATTATAGTTTATGTAATACATACAGTATTTAAAATTTAAAACCAAACTCATTGTTGTCAGGCACATCTCCAGCTCAGTGTGAAATCAGATTATGAACCGACTGGTGTGATTGTGAATGTGTTTGTTTCCGAAGTGTCCAGTATATTCTTGAGCTATTTCATTCAATTCTGAAGAAATGTGCCCCCTAAAACTCCAAACGTTCTATAGTTTAGAGACGTGTGGAAAAGAAAAACATGTGTTGAAAGATAGGGTGAAAGAAGTTGCCGGTGATAGCTGGAAAGCTCGATGTAAATGGTGTAAGGTGATATTGAATGCAAAATATTCAGATTTAATCGTCCATTCGATTTTACATAGAGCCTACAAAGTGCTACACACTTTCCATAATTTAGTCTACATTTTTATAAAGTCCTCCAGTATAGTTTGTATATAAAATTTGGGCGTAACGTGTCAAGAAAAATCTGGAGGTTTTCAACTACAATTTAGCGGTTTTTTTAAGCTGTGCAGCGGCAAATGAAATTTTGAGTTGGCAACACTGGTCTCGTATTGACTGCGATTGCCGTTAGAAAGTGAGGCTTGAACACGAAGCAATGAAGAGAGTAGCCTTACAACAGTGGGGCCAATATGCCTGTTTCAATAAAGGGGTGCAGTATCCAAACTGTGTTCTCACATGGAAATTCCGCGGCCTCACAATTGAAGTTATTTTGACCTCTTACAGATAAGACAATAAAGTGATACAGAAGCTGTAAATTGATCTTTTCAGAAAACATTAATAAACTTATCAACATCACTTATCTTGAAGGTCTGTGTAATCTACTACTTTGCAATATCGTCAGACTAACGAGATCAAGGTTAAGATTTTTTACTTTAAATAATATTGATCCATATGGAGCTTTTAGGAGATTAGAGGATAAATTACGCACTTGTAGTCCTTGAAACAGAAGCACGTGCACCTGGAAAGCAGCAAAAGTTCGAGTGGAGTTCTAGTAATACAGACTTTAAGCTAAATAAAAAATAGATAATTAGAAATAGCGTGTACTGATCGCCGATAAGATTTAAATGTTAAAGATAGGAGAACACCAAACAGATTGGAAGGAAAATATTATGTGTAAAGTGTAAAACAAAACATATTCATAACATTGTACTATTAAATAACGTGAGCACAAGAGAAGTAGGAGTAGGGCATCAATTACTGTATTAAACGGAGGATAGGTATTTATGATTTTCCTCCCAAACCGACAATACTTGGAGACGGTACTTTCACTTTTTTTCCATATTTTGTCTCCCTTTCAAACTTTCACTTCAGCACTTTCTACGTACTGCCAGGGATTTCTAAAATTTTAATTTTGCGTTTTATTTTTATTTTTATTGTTTTTTTTTTTTTTTTCTAATTTTCCGATGTCGACAGATTTAATGTTATACTCATATCATAGCTGAAAGATAAATTGCACCCTAAATAATTAAAATATGCAGTCTTTTTCAAGATTTTGTCACAAAATATTACGACTATCATCTTTCACGATCTCTCCCATAATAGATTTATTTCTATTTCAATCGTTAAAATTAAATTGTTGTACCACTTGGATTAGTTTATAGATCTATTGTATAACAATTCCGTTTCTGATTTTCTGCTTATTTTGTCTAATCATCATCAAAGATAGTTACATCCTTTGAAACTTTAATGCATGTTAGTTTAATAATAATAATAATAATAATAATAATAATAATAATAATAATAATAATAATAATAATAATAATAATAATAATAATAAATATTCTACTCTAACTGGCAGAATTAAGACCATTCGGCCTTCCCTTCCACTGAACCAGTATGATAGAAAATTGCTACATTATGCTTGTTTTATGTTTATTCCATATGTAAAGCATCTCAAGTGTAGGCCTACAGCCGCACAGTGGTCTAGAATGCAAATTTAGCGGGACATATTAATAACTTTTCAGCTACCTAACAGATTTTTATGAAATTTTACACAGTAGTTACAGGTAGCATATATGTTCTGTATGCAAGCTCTCGTTACGTTGGTATAAGGGGAACTACCCCTTATAGGGGGGCGCATTTAGACAAAATTAGAAACTTTTCTCCTATCTGACAGATTTTTATGAAATTTTACAAAGCAGTTACAAGTAGCATATATGTTTTGTATACAAGCTCTGATTACGTTCGTATAAGGGGAACTACCCCTTATAGGGGGCGCAATTAGACAAAATTAGTAACTTTTCTCATATTTAACAGATTTTTATGAAATTTTACACAGCAGTTACAGGTAGCATATATGTTTTGTATACAAGCTCTCGTTACGTTGGTATAAGGGGAACTACCCCTTATAGTGGGGGCGCAATTAGACAAAATTAGTAACTTTTCTTCTATTTAACAGATTTTTATGAAATTTTACAAAGCAGTTACAAGTAGCATATATGATTTGTATACAAACTCTGATTACGTTCGTATAAGGGGAACTACCCCTTATAAGAGGCGCAATTAGACAAAATTAGTAACTTTTCTCCTATTTAACAGATTTTTATGAAATTTTACAAAGTAGTTACAGGTAGCATATATGTTTTGTATACAAGCTCTCGTTACGTTGGTATAAGGGGAACTACCCCTTATAGGGGGGCGAAATTAAACAAAATTAGTAACTTTTCTCCTATTTGATAGATTTGTATGAAATTTTACAAAACAGTTACAAGGAACATATATGTTTTGTATACAAGCTCTGATTACGTTCGTATAAGGGGAACTACCCCTTATAGGGGGCGCAATTAGACAAAATTAGTAACTTTTCTCCTATTTAACAGATTTTTATGAAATTTTACAAAGTAGTTACAGGTAGCATGTATGTTTTGTATATAAGCTCTCATTACGTTGGTCTAAGTTAACTACTCCTTATAGGGGGGCGCAATTAGACAAAATTAGTAACTTTTGTCCTATCTAACAGATTTTTATGAAATTTTATACAGTAGTTACACTTAGTACATTTGTTTTGTGTACAAACTCTGTTTACGTTGGTATGAGCAGAAGTGCCCCTTACAGGGGGATGCATTTAGACAAAATCTTATGGGGGGGGGAATGTAATATTTTAGGTACTATTGCACCTTTTGGACACTCGGGAAGCTTATTTGATACATAATTAACAAGCTGTCATCTTGAATTCCCTGGATTATACTGCGGAAGCAGATTCGGCTCACAGATATTGAAATAACTGCAGCCGAGAAAAATTGCACTACTGCACCTCGAAAGAATAGTGCTCATGAATTATTACTTCCGCAAATCTGCGCACCTTAAGACTATATTTAAAATAGAGGTAAATAGTGGAGGAAGTGAAAAAAAAAATCATTTTTGGACGAACCAAAGGGTTTTTTTTTCTCTACCTTAGCAAAGTCTGCACTCAATGGTTATATTTATATTTTGTCCCGTGTCCATTCATGCTAATTTGACATGCTATAATAACATTAAATGTAACACAAACAAACAGTGTTACATACCTAAAGAACTACTTGACATGTTGATACCAAATATGAATGGAATCGACCACTTACAACAGAGTTACAGGACAAGGAAAACGGCAGACTCGCGGCGCTTGCTGAGTAAGAATGCAGGGTGGCGAATTGTGGCATGTTACAGGCTTCTTATCTCGCTATGCAGCCACCTCCGCTGATTAAGATTATCAATTGAGTGTTACTCAGTTATATAGGAAAAATAATTTAAGGGTTTAATTTCATTTTTTTACATGTCATTTTTCTCCATTTGTCCTCCTAAATATGGATTTTAGACCACTGTGAGCCGTATAGAACTCCTTGGTTCATTGTTACTATTTCTTTAATCATTTTGACGCAATTAGCAATTTAACCTATACACACTCTTTATTACTTGCATTAGATCATTTGGAATGTCACTTTTTGTAAAATATCCTATACTGCTTTCCTGTTAAGTCTGCCGAATGCTTTTCATCATCCACAAACATAATGTCGTTTTTTAACGCAACGCAACAGTGGTCTAAGCCACTTTTTTAAATGTAGAAAAAGCAAGATAAAGGTCCCAAAGCCAACTCCTGGATCTCCTCTAAAAAGTGTCTTTCGTCCTCGGAATACATCAATGCCATCAAGATGTCTTGCAACGTCACCGCAGTGAGAGCTGTCCTTGTCAGAACCTTCAGTACTACCACAGTCTACTATATACAGTCACGAAGCTTGAGTTTTGAGGGTGCTAGAAACAATAGACTGTGAAGGTACTATTTTGCATTGCCTGTAATGAGGCGATATTAGCGATCCTAGTGGTGAGCAACTATCTAATGTTTGCATATTTACTACGTATTGAGCTTCGCGACTGTATATACTAGACTGAGGTACTACCCGTTGTCGCCATCCCGGCTGCAGCGAAACTGAAACACTTGGCCACGTACTGGGGTTCTGTAAGAAGGGAAAGCTACTGCGTAACAACAGACACCATCGTGCCCGTACAGCAATTGCCAACCTGCTAAGAAACAGAGGATGGGAAGTACATGAGGAGATTTATTGTGTGTCTGAAGATGATTCTCATAGAAGAGTCGATATAAATGCCATCAATAGAAGAACCCAGAAAGCGATGGTCTTAGACCGTACGATTTGCTTTGAAAGAGACATGAATCAAGCGCTGCAGATAAATGATGACATACGAGCTAAATAACTACCTTGCCTTCCATACCTCAGCGAAAAATATGGCATTTTGCTTTACAACTGGGATGTTACAAGCTTACTATTTGGAGCGAGGGATTGTTTACCAAAATTTACATCTAATATTCTTAAATCCTTTCAAATTCCCTTTTATGAGGTTCAGAATATTGTAATGGAAATTCTTAAGGCCTCTCTTCAAATTCTACACTATCATCTACAGGGACATCATTTTATTTTTACTAACATTTTTAATATTAACCTGTCTATACCTTTAGAGAACCGGAAACACCGTTTGCTCCCCCCTCCAAGACTCGAGTTCGATGATACTGGCGTAAAACACAAATCACTCTACTAGGTATAGGATGGAAGAAAAGTAGTTCATCCATTTACGTAAAGTAGGAAATATCGCGATTTTGAGTTTCATAATTTTCATTAGGTTTTTATTCAATCAAAGTACAGTACTGTATTAAGAATAAGTGTTTTTACTCACGAAGTGAGTTATCCATGCGAACGTATTCATTATGCAGTGTATACTGTCTACAGCACATTAGCGTACAATATAGAGAAAGAAGTTAAATTGAAAAATAATCATAATATGAATATTTAAACACAATTTTGAAAATGGTGGCCGTTCATTTCGATACAGGCTTCAGTTCTTTTGTGCATATTATCGCACTATAGACTATTGCATCTAATTCGAATTGCCAGTTTCGTCCTTCGTACTAGTAACTCATGTTGAAATAATTCTGTACCTACTCTACGTACTGTGAATTCAATCTTCACTTCTGCCCGACCCGAAAATATAAAATTACTCAGACATGCTATCTACTGTCCGTCCAAGTGGTTATGCCGCAGGATTGTAGAATGGGAGGAAATCACGTGACAGTTAATTACTTAACGAGGCCCTTTTATTTAAGTTAAATTAAACAGCTGTATAATATTACGTAAACGTCCAATCCCTAAGAGAAATTAATGTTTTCAGAAAAGAGCTAAGACAGCCCAGCTTTTACAGAGGGGCGAGCAGAAGCAGGTGGGGGAAATCGGGATGCGACGTAGGCAAACGGACATTACCTGTGCGAAAATATGATTCAATATTGAAAGCTCTTTCGTCACTGGAAAACGCGAACATATTTCTGGAACGTACTATACTCAGTAACTCAGTACTGCTTACTATCTGCGGTCTTGGTTCTATGTGGAGTTGGAACTTCCTTAGTAGAAGGGGTGGGAGTGAAGTACATTCAAAAACTCAGGTACAATAAAAATTGAAGTAAAAATAAAATGATGTCCCTGCATATGTTAACACATAAATTTTTGTTGTAATGCACAAATCGAATCATTATTTTGCTCGTTTCATTTCCCTTTATCTTTTATGTTTTTTAATTCCGGATCCCAGTGGTCAACCTCACTTGAGGACGGATGATTTAAAATAAATCTTAGTAGTATATAAAGTGATATGTTTAGGGGAAAATTACATGATTCGTAACAAACTATATAATGGTGGATTCGTCTATTCCACTTCGTATGAAGATAGTTCACGTCAAAATCAACAGAAGGCTCAATATTTAATTTTTCGCATTGAGGAGGGTTAAACCACTGTTGCGCTGACCCCCTCAATTGAATACCCCCGGAATAAGGGTATATGTTGCATGGTTTCCTATGTGCTTATACTCTTATTCCGAAGGTATTCTATTCACGTCTTTTACCTATTGATGATTTGTACGTGAAGACAACATCTTCAAAACTTCTTCTTGTTCTCAGATCACTTTGATTATTTTATAATAATAATAATATAATAATTTTATAATATTTTATACATTTGGAGGTAAAGTCATCATGCTGGAATTCAAATTAATCGAAACACAGTTCTCGATACACTAATGTTTGCCGACGATCAGGTTATTATCGCTAAAACAGAGGATGCTTTACAAAGAGCCATTTATAATTTGCAAATAATCGCCTCTGATTTCAATATGGAAATCTCAAAAGAGAAAACAAAAGTCATGGCATTTTCGGGAGAGAACCCAATTCCAAGTAAGATCATGATAAATAATACTTTAATTGAACGTGTTAATTCATTTAACTATTTAGGTTATAACCTGTCTTACATCACTGATGAAGATATGTCAAACAAAATATCTAAATTTATAAAAAACACTGGCGTCATTAACGCCGTCTTCAAATCCTCCCATGTTCAGAAACATACAAGGCTAAAGGTATATAAAACACTAGCTCGACCGGTCTTCACTTACGGTAGCGAGGCATGGACAAGCAGAAAAGCTGATGAGCAAAGGTTGACGACAGCTGAAATGAGGTTCACGAGACGAACAGCGGGATGCTCTTTGCTGGAACACCGTAAAAATGTGGACATATTGCAGGAACTCAAAATGGATCCTATAGTTAATTTTGTTCAACAATATCGACTTCAGTGGAAAAAACATGTCGAAAGGATGGATCGCACTAGATGGCCTAAACAGATTCTTACTTATGTACCAAGAGGAAAGAGGAAATTGGGAAGACCACGAAAGCGCTGGCATGAGACCGTAACAGATCCTGCAGGGTCTAATACGTGAGGGATATGATGATGATAATTATTGTGATTATAATGGAATTGACCCTAAAGCAAATTTGGCATATATTTTATAACCTGTAGAAAGTCGGTTTATTTCTCTACACTTTGTACACTTAGATCTAATACCGGCCGGCCCGGATGGCTCAAGCGGTAGGGGCACGGCATGTCCCTATCGCTTGGTCCGAAGGGTTGTGGGTTCGAGTCCCGCCTCGGGCATGGGTGTTGTGATTGTATTAGTATAAGTAAAAACAAAGGAAACAAAGGAAAACAAACAGACAACAAAAACAGATAACTTTGGAAAACGGCCTCTGGCCGGTCGAAATTAAAAAAAAAATACCTTACTTCAAGAGAAGTTTTACTATTGTCAACCACCATTCCTTAGGAATTTTTTCATTTTTCAAATACACATTTTTGAAGTGTTATAGAAGAATAATAAGATCTATAATAGCAACAGCCTTAAGAAACAAAGGTTATTCAGTATATGAAGAAGTACACGGCATATCCAGTGAGGGCAGTAATCGAAGAATCGACATAATTGCATTTAAACCTCCCTCTCTTGAAGGTTACATCATAGACCCTACTGTGAGATTCGAATCGCACGAACACCAGCCAGAAGAAGTACATGAGGAAAAATGGAATATATATGAACCTTCCATCAGTCTTTACAAGGACAAATACCATCTGGAATCCATCGTCATTACGGGACTAATGATAGAAGCCCGTGGGACCATACTCGTTCCCAGTCGACTTCTGTAAATCTTTTGGCTTGCATAAAAATATTTTAAGAGATTTAATAATTGCAACACTCAAAGGCTCAATAGCTATTTTCAGGCATCATACAATATGGACCATGACTAATTCGCATCTCCTTGACGTTACTTCGTTTAATATCATATGTTTCAATATAGGGGAAAGTCGGGTAGTATCGGACATCGGGTAGTATCGGACAGTGCGTTTCTTTCATCTATCACCATATGGTAGTACCTGAATGACATGGTTACGTTTCTCTATGCGACATCACAGAAACGTAACCCTGTCAATCAGGTACTATCATCGTGTGATAGATGAAAGAAACTCACTGTCCGATATTACCCGATGTCCGATACTACCCGACTCTCCCCTAATTCAAATTGTTATTTTTCATTTTAACAACAATGTATCACTAAGCCTCAAGGCATTTACTCTATTTCAGCCGTGGCGAAAATGCGACTCACGAGCACATTGTGGCTCGCAGTGCATTACTCTTGCTTCCTACCCACAACCCCCACCCTCTCACTCACTGGAGTCAAACTCCGTTCCACTTGTATTTGTCTCTGACCTGCGAGTGGCGTATCGTCGCAATATCTCTCTCGAAACCATGTACCTCTACAAAAAACGAAAGTTTCAAGTAGGATGGGAGGATGCATTCTTTTGCTTACAATATGATGAAAATATTAAATGTATGATTTGTTCACAAATATTACTAGGAAAACGGTTGTATAACATAAAACGGCATTATAAGTTACTACATGTTCCTGATGAAACATTAAAAGGTTAAGTGTTGTACGTCGATTCTTTTACAGCAGATGTACGAATAATGCGGTTAGATTTTCAATTTAAACTCACAGATTTACAATGTGACGTTAAATGAAAGCTAGATGTAAGGACTTGACAGATATTGAACTTTTCAAATCTTTGGAAAAAAAATAAATATTTGAAGCTTCGTTCTTTCGCTTGCTCTGTTGAAGCCATGTTCGCTGTAACTTACGTTTGTGAAAAATTATTTTCAACAATGAAAATAATAAAAATAAAATTTAGATCACGACTGACAGACAAGTTACTTCGTGATCAACTACGATTGGCAGTAAGTGACATAATTCCTGATTTTGAAACTTTGTCGCAGAGACATTCTGAAGACAGTTAATTTTAGGTTGTGATAATGTGTCCTATGTTTTCTTGTCCATTTCTTTCTTCGTTACACGTCCTAAACATTAACTTCCCCTTCGGTTGTCCGCCTCCCTCCATAGGTGCTATGCACGTTGCAGCTTACGCAGTGGCTCGGCGCACCATGGCCTTTTCGCCACGGTTGTTCTATTGTATCATGGTACTCTTTGTCGATGGCAACCTGTAGTGGTTACAGGAAGAAATAAAATAAATAAATAATCCAAATTTACAGTAAATAAGGAAAATATAGTTAAAAATTAGACATGAAGTAAGAAAGTAGTAGGTGTAAAGCCGGAATAACCAGACATCTAACCCTTGAGAGTTTGATGATGAATACGCTGATTATGGTAAAGACAGTGACGTCACATGTAACAAAGTTTTACAATAATAAGATAACACAAAATTTTACGAATGCTGCAAAAAAGAACTTTGATAGCATTATTAGAGCAAACGCACTGATTCCGTTGACCTGTTTCCTGAAAATTGTTATCGCGCTACTTCAGTACGGCCCACAATATGTCTTGACAATTGAGAGATAAACTATGAATGGGATTACCAGAACTATAATCGTGTAGGAGTGTTTAAGGTATAAAAGACTCGGAGAGACTAGAATGAAATCAGTTCGTTAAGAGGTGAAAATAAGAACGCTACAATGATGCGAAGCCTGATACTTGTTGCCATCTTAGTGGCTACTGGAACTCAAGGTAAGATGACAGTTGAGATTTATGGGAGATCTGGGACACATTCCCTTCTTTGATTAAATCTATTGTGTTCTTTCCGTTTACAAATTTGCGTGTAACCCAGGGTTACCAGATGTCCCGATTTGGCGGGATATGTCCGGATTTTCATATAAAAATTCAGAGTCCCGCTTCGATTCGAGACGGGACGCAAAAAGTCCCTCCTTTAGAAAATTAGATATAGATATTTGATAGCCGTCCCAACCAGGGTTTAATAACCGCCCTCCTAATCAATTCTAAATGAATATTTATATTTAATTCAATTTTTTCTTTAATAGAAACCCTAGGTAGGTAGGCTATCATTGAGAAATTTATTAGAAATGCGACAAAGAATTTAGGCTACAAGACAAATTACATTTTATAAAGAATATAAGTGATGATTAATTATGAAAATCGATGAGAATATCATGTCCAGGGTGCTGTCAGGAACTTTTAATTTTCGGAAGACTTGTGCCTCTAGCCCCAATCATAATTCCTATAACGTCCCATGTGTTGATGTTATATTTGGTCCACAAATCGCTGCAGCATGGCAGATAAATTGCCCGTTTTTCTTTGCAGACTTCTCTATGTTGTTCCTCGCTGTTCTCAAAACGGACTGTGAGATCGAGAATGAATCCACAATTTTTTTTCGGTCTATAATAATGATATCTGCTCTTCTAGTTGAACCGTCAGCAGAAAGGCGCCCAATTTCCTCGTACACCTCATACTTATCAGTCCGGCGAAGTGCATTGGCAATCATGGAGCGAATTTTATTATGACGGTCAATTCTCAGTAATTCTCCCTTCCGGCAAAAACCCAGTACATGGGCTGAGGTTTCATGCTCATCGCATCTTCTGCAATGGGTAGTACCAGGGCTTCTGCCTGGAATAACGTTGCAGCTCATTTTGATCCCTTCAGTCCATTGGCTGCAGGAGAGACCCTTCTTGTTGGAAATCCATGCATTTCATTTCTTCCAGTGGGAATAAAATGTGACACCTTTCCCTTTTCCAGGAAGTTCACTCCATTTCTGAAAGGAGTCGTCACGAAGTGTTCTTCTCAAACATTTTGGACGAAAATCATTAATTTGGTCTGGCTACTTATATACTTTCATAGTTTTTTCTTTTTTTTTTAAGTAGGTTATTTAACGACGCTTTATCAACAGCTTAGGTTATTTAGCGTCTGAATGAGATGAAGGTGATAATGCCGGTCAAATGAGTCCGGGGTCCAATATCGAAAGTTACCCAGCATTTGCTCATATTGGGTTGAGGAAAACCCCCGGAAAAACCTCAACGAGGTAACATGCCCCGACCGGGAATCGAACCCGGGCCACCTGGTTTCGCGGCTAGACGCTCTAACCGAACTATTTTCTTCTAGACCTAAACAAATACATCAAACTTAAATTATATTTCCTAACAATGTATGTTTGCACATTGGGAAAAAAAAAAACACTATTTTAGCAAATGTAAGGTTTGTGACAGCGATTTTATACTGTAGGCTACGTTAAAGGGTGGGTTTGGAGCAGTAATACGCCAAGTCACAAAATAAATATTAATTTAGGTATCACTAAATGTTATGTCATTGTAATCAATTAATAGACATTGAAATTTCAATATTTTGTCACATGTGATGCCATCTTTTGGAATATGTGTTTTACAAGTTGGGGTTTTCTGAGGTTTTCCCTCAACCACTTGAACAAGAATTGCTGGGTAACTTTCGGCGTTGGGGCTCGAACTCATTTCGTCTTCATTAGCACCATTTCATTAATCATCTTTAAGAGTTACATGTTGACTATTAATAATAAAGAGCTGGGGAATCTATGAGACAAAACTATTACAATTAAGTCATTAAGTTAATAATTTGACATAACATATTATTGCCACAAGTCCTTCAGAAAGACGCCAGAGAAACGTAACGTAACTTGCAGCCAGATAAATATTGTTTTGCACTTGAAAACCTGTACCTACAGTACAATTTGACTTTTATTAAAATTGCAATTTTCAGATTTATATTAGTTTCTATTTCGCTAGCCCGCGCTACGAGCTTGCTAAAGTAGCCCCGGCTATCGACTGGTTAGTTGTACGGGATTCATATCATATCATAACGCTAACACTGGTTTATGAATACGAAAAACGTTAGTTCGCTGATCATCCACCAGAAGCCCGCGCTAAGAATGTCTATGAATACAGCCCTTCATCTGCATATAAAGGGACTGACTTAGTAGCGAGATAAAATAATAGATAAAGAAATTTCTTGAATAAACTTCGAGGTAGATATATTTATGAATTTATAGAAACATAAAATCAATTTTTTTATACTGCAGCATCTATCCCTTTAATTCTTGCTAAACTTCAGTTAGAGATGCTGCACCCCTTACTTGCCACATTGAAGTGAAGGCAAGGGGAAGGATGTTAAATCCTCTAATTCAGTGTCATTTCACAGGTACTGCGATACGAAGTAGCCTACTTCAGGCACTTTATATGAAAAGTAAGAAAAACTTTAACACTACATTTAGGCCCATTTGTATAAAACTCCCTGACTAAAGATCAACTTTGATCGAAGATCGAAAAGCGAACCGAGTTCAGACACTTCTTCTATTGTATAAAACTTTCCCGCGATCAAATTAGCTTGGTTCAAATGCAATCTAAGTTCACGCGAAAAGGATTTGGCAACATCGCATAAATAGGTGAAATATGTAATACGCGGGCCATTTTCTACAAGTTTGTTCAGTATTGCCACCAATCTAGCGACTTTAACTCTTTTTCAACAACAATTTCTTTTAACTTTTATATTGCTTAAATAGGGATCTAGCGAACTTTTTAACACCCCATAGAGACAAAATTTAATCTTTCTTTGTTGATAATGAGAAATCTAGCGACTTTACAACTACTTTATGGCGACTTTCCGTATCACACTCTGTTGGAGACAGTGATTTGTTTTGTGCAATGTAAATAATGGCGGACAATAAGAAGAAGGTTGACTGTTCTCCAAATTGTTATCATGTTATGGTGTTTGATACTGCTAAATATAATAAAGCTTTATAAAACGACAATTTTCGTTTAGTAATACAGTTAATTGAAAATTTATGAATGTACCTATCATATCCATTAATAATTAATGGTTGTTATAAACGTAATATAATTATAGGTTATGTTATTTGATACTGCTGAACACGATAGAGCCTTATAAAATATAAGATTGTTTGTGTATTAAGGCAATAAATTGAAAAAAAAAATATATGTATCTACCATATCTATTAATAATAATAATAATAATAATAATAATAATAATAATAATAATAATAATAATAATAATGCATATTTTATTTGCACAATCTGTCATTCATATATTTCAAACAGAAAAGAAATAACTGAAATTGGATCATCTAACTTAATCGGAGAAATTTCTTCAGTCAAAGTTGACTTTAGTTTGAGACAAATAAAATTAATCTCAGATTACACTTTATACAACACAAAATTCCAAGTTCAGCTAGAACAAGGATCAATTTAACCTCTGAGTCGACCTGGTTGGCAAGTTGATATAGCGCTGACCTTCTATGCCCGAGGTTGCGGGTTCGATCCCGGGCCAGGTCGATGGCATTTAAGTGTGCTTAAATGCGACAGGCTCATGTCAGTAGATTTACTGGCATGTAAAAGAACTCCTGTGGGACAAAATTCCGGCACATCCGGCGACACTGATATAACCTCTGCAGTTGCGAGCGTCGTTGAATAAAACAAAACAAACATTAACCTCTGATCTAAGATTAAATGGTTTATACAATCGACCCGTAAGAAACTTGCCGCATTAAATCTGTTGTAACTCACGTAAGCACTACAAATATTCAACACAAAATCGCACAATGCTTGCTTTAACTGTGCTGTCATCTACCGAGAACGACTTGAACCAACAGAGCTAGACAATGCGGCAACTCTCCCGCCGCGGCATCATTATCGGATTTGCCCTATACAGAGTCATCTGTTACAGATTCCACATACTAAACCCAGTTTCATACCATACACTATGTCAAAGCAAACGCATTTTTCTGACCTTGACGTCGTGCGCGGGCAGCAAGCGCTAAGTATGGAAAGAGGAAGGGTTGTGTATATGAATAAGCAGCCTGTTGGATTAAGAAAACAGTGGTGCACAAACTTCAAATGGAACGTGAAATTTTATATCGTTATTTTTATATGGCTTCTTTCTGTTTGATATTATCTATATTGCCTGTAAAACAAAAGTACTAACACTGATTTCTTAATATTGCACTTGTGTTTTAAATCTTAATAACATAATAGAGAGTTAAGAAGGAATATTCACTTAAATTCCATAGCAGTATAATATTATACTGTATTAAGTGGATGAAACACATCATTCATAAAGAAAGTGATATTCCAAAGAAAGAGATTGAGTATGACATGATAAGTTGGAATTTATATTGATGGTATCTTTAGCCTTACAAAAGTAATCAATAAACTAATCAAAACAATATTACAGTACAAAGCAAAGTTACCTAGGTACTGCATATGTTTTAAGTGTAAGTAATATTACATAACAAAACTCTTATCGCATTATGCTTTTAAGGTGATATTTTTTTTTTTATTCGGTTATTTTACGACGCTGTATCAACATGTAGGTTATTTAGCGTCTGAATGATATGAAGGTGATAACGCCGGTGAAATGAGTCCGGGGTCCAGCACCGAAAGTTACCCAGCATTTGCTCGTATTGGGTTGACGGAAAACCCCGGAAAAAACCTCAACCAGGTAACTTGCCCCGACCGGGATTCGAATCCGGGCCACCTGGTTTCGCAGCCAGACGTGCTGACCGTTACTCCACAGGTGTGGAAAAGGTGATATTTGTGAGCAACTTCCTATGATCAGATTATTAAATTATTTTCCCGAAATCGGCTGAAGCTATAGAGCTGACATTTTTACAACACATGGGCACGTATCTTTTGCTTATGATGTAACAGTAGTTGCTTTGTTAATTCATTTCCTTACAAATAATTTCCATGCGAATATTTTCAAAATTTTCAATACACTATCTACAGTAATACGTATTTACGGTATATTAGATTTACGAAATCATTCTGTAAGGCTACTAAATAAATAGGCCTATACCTGAAAATTTTTACCTTTCTATACGGAAAGTTGAGAGAATATGTCTTTTAATAAAAAAATCAAACTTGTGAAAAATGAACATTAAAATTAAAACTTACATTCTTATAATGCACTTACACTTCTCAGGCAAATCTAAAAATTAACATGGATACAGTTTTAATAAGTTCTCTTCCCTTTATCTATTGAATCAGTGCTGGCCATCCCTGAATATAGCTCGACCAAGCGGCATATACCACCTCTTTCGTCTGTCTCTTGCCTTTCCGCTGTAAAGCGCTCAGGCTCTCCTCGGCTCTAAAGCGCGCGCTGCTCCTGTGGGCATCAATTGACATGACTGCCATATACACTCAAAAGTCGTTGCAGTGAATTTTGCTATCTGTTGCTACTGTATATCTTTATATTGTGGCCAGAGGTTTGATAAACTTTAACCTCTGATCCCAAATATTTTCTTTACGTCTCATTACAACTGTCCTATTTTATGTCTCCTTTTATTAATTTCTGTTCTCTTCCAGGTCTTTTGGCCCAACATTAACCAAATCACATTTAAATAGTATAGAGAAAGAATGAGCGTTCTCAGCTTTTTTTAAAAATGAGTTATTCGTTGTGTGGTGTAGGATTCCATGTACCGTAATTTAATCCTAGCAATGAAACACTGTAATAATGTGAACAGTCTGAGTCCTAAGACAGAATTTAGATTTGGGCATACAAGGAAAGAATATGCTGAAAACAGACTTCAAATTGCTCTGCTGAACAATTTGCTAAACAGAACAAAGCTCATTCATTCTCTGTACCTTTCATTTCACTTTTTAAAGAAAACTGACTTATAACGCAATATTTCTTTACACAGGGAAAATCATTAAGAGAATCCCTATCGTCAGAGACAATCGCATCATCAACGGCGTGGATGCTAGTCCAGGAGAATTCCCTAGCCAGGTAAATTGTAGTTCACATACAAGACATGAAGTTATAGCTTAAGAAGTATTTTCGTTCTGAACATGTAAACGTTTATTATTCACTCAAATATGAGGCGTTCCGTAATAGAAGGGCGAACCCGCCAAATGTACCTGCAGAGATAATCGATGTAAACGGGATAAGGACGAAGCCGCAAAGGACACGTCTTAAATAATGATAATTACTTTATTACTTACTTACTTACTTACTTACTTACTTACTGGCTTTTAAGGAACCGGGAGGTTCATTGTCGCCCTCACATAAGTCAGCCATCCGTCCCTATCCTGAGCAAGACCAATTCATTCTCTATCATGATATCCCACCTCCCTCAAATCCATCTTAATATTATCTTCCCATCTACGTCTCGGCCTCCCTAAAGGTCTTTTTCTCTCCGGCCTCCCAACTAACACTCTATATGCATTTCTGGATTCGCCCATACCTGCTACATACCCTGCCCATCTCAAACGTCTGGATGTAATGTTCCTAATTATGTCAGGTGAAGAATACAATGCGTGCAGTTCTGTGTTGTGTAACTCTCTCCATTTTCCTGTAACTTCATCCCGCTTAGCCCCAAATATTTTCCGAAGCACCTTATTCTCAAACACCCTTAATCTCTGTTCCTCTCTCAAAGTGAGAGTCCAAGTTTCACAATCATAAATAAGAACCGGTGATATAATTGTTTTATACATTCTATCTTTCAGATTTTTTTACAGCAGACTGGATGATAAAAGCTTCTCAACCGAATAATAACAGGCATTTCCCATATTTATTCTGTGTTTAATTTCCTCCCGAGTATCATTTATATTTGTTACTGTTGCTCCAAGATATTTGAACTTCTCCACCTCTTCAAAAGATAAATTTCCAATATTTATATTTCCATTTCGTACAATATTCTCGCCACGAGACATAATCATATACTTTGTATTTTCGGGATTTACTTCCAAACCTATCGCTTTACTTACTTCAAGTAAAATTTCCGTGTTTTCCTTAATCGTTTGTGGATTTTCTCCTAACATATTCACGTCATCCGCATAGACAAGCAGCTGACGTAACCCGTTCAATTCCAAACCCTGCCTGTTATCCTGGACTTTCCTAATGGCATATTCTAGAGCAAAGTTAAAAAGTAAAGGTGATAGTGCATCTCCTTACTTTAGCCCACAGTGAATTGGAAACGCATCTGACAGAAATTGACCTATACGAACTCTGCTGTAAATTTCACTGGGACACATATTTTGTACACTGAAAAACGAATACCTTTATTGAAAATTGCAATTAATTGTCCAATTTAATATTCCAACTTAAAAGTGATCATTGATGACATTATGAATTCGTCAATATTATGGGAATAATTTGAAAACATATTAGAAAAACCAAAGGGCGTAGAATGAACTCAATAGTGGGAGACATTAATAATAATAATAATAATAATAATAATAATAATAATAATAATTATTATTACTATTATTATTATTATTATTATTATAATCTATACTAATAATAAATCTGTAGCCGAAATTTTTCTGGTAATTTTCGATTTTCCAAAAATAATTATTCCTAACATATGTAATTAACGATCCTAAACCGAAAATCGGTTTTTTTGAAATTTTTGTTTGCATGTCTGTCTGTCTGTCTGTCTGTCTGTATGTATGTTTGTTACCTTTTCACGCGATAATGGCTGAACGGATTTCGATGAAAATTGGAATATAAATTAAGTTCGTTGTAACTTAGATTTTGGGCTATATGGCATTCAAAATACATTATTTAAAAGGGGGGTTATAAGGGGGCCTGAATTAAATAAATCGAAATATCTCGCTTATTATTGATTTTTGTGAAAAATGTTACATACCAACGTTTCTTTAAAAATAATTTGCGATAAGTTTTATTCCTCGAAAAATTTGATAGGACTGATATTTAATGAGATAAATGAATTTTAAAATTAAAATCACTGCCATCTAAGGCCGTGTAATGAATTAAAAAACAAATGACTTCGTCTATAAGGGGCGTTAGACAGCAACAATCCAAAGCTATGAAAGATAGCCTACAGACAATGTTTCTGTGTTTGTATGAAGTGATATCGGAAGCTAAATTAACCCATTTGTATAATTAATTATTATATCACCATTGGAAAGTGTAGTTTCTCTAGAGGGACATAATGCTATAATGTTATTACAGTAAATTCTGATATAATATAGGGGAAAGTCGGGTAGTATCGGACATCGGGTAATATCGGACAGTGAGTTTCTTTCATCTACCACACGATGATAGTACCCGATTGACATGGTTACGTTTCTGTGATGTCGCATAGAGAAACGTAACCATGTCATTCAGGTACTACCATATGGTGGTAGATGAAAGAAACGCACTGTCCGATATTACCCGATGTCGATATTACCCGACTCTCCCCTAATATAATATAATATAATATAATATAATATAATATAATATAATATAATATAATATAATATAATATAATATAATATAATATGTAATATTATATAATATAATTTAAGTTATTTGAAGGGTTCACAACCATAGTGGACTAAGCGCCATTTACTGAATACGTAGAAAACAACGGTTAAAATTAAGTTATAAGCATAATTCAATGGAAACCTATAACAAGTAAAATAAAATATACACATTAAATCTAAATGATGTCAATCTTCATTAAACTATGGTTGCATGTAATAAAAATTAAGAAACAGGTTAAAGGAATTGTCATTGCACCAAATTATTGCTCTCTGGACCAAAATAATCGCGTTTTAATTATTTGGATGCAATTTCATTTAAGTAACATATTAAACGATTTATCCTTCTATCAAACAATAATGTTTCCTGTATGAAACGTCCTATTTTAATTATGTAATTACTTTATATTTATTTCTAACGGGTGCAGCGGAGCGCACGGGTACGGCTAGAAATAATAATAATAATAATAATAATAATAATAATAATAAAATAATAATAATAACTTATTTACATTTTTTCGACATAGTTAAAGATGCAACTACATCAAGAATAGGTCTACATAGTTATTGCTAGAGTCCTGCGTTTGGTTACCTAAAGCCCCGAAGCAACGCGGAATAGTGCGTATATATATGTATATATATGTATATATATATATATATATATATATATATATGGAGTACATTTCTAAATGAAAATAGTTAAAAAATCAGGCCGAAATGTATTTTTTTATATATATTGCAATATTAACTCATTTTCAATTGTGAATATTAAAATTTAAATAATTTTAAGAAATTATATTATTTACTTACTGGGCTATTCCATATGAAATCGATCAATAAAAAACCTCGCATTTTTTATACTCTAATTTTTTCCCTACTTATACAAGGTGCTGAGGAGAGTGAATTTTCAAAAATACTCGTATACTAACGAAAGTCAAACGGTTTTCGTATTATTGAGCGACAAATTTAGCGTATTTTATAAAAACAAGCCTCTTTCAGCGCTCAGAACTCTGGAACCATTTACTGCAGAACATTGAACGGGAGCTTATTTTGAAGCTGACATTTGGTAGGTTATGTTAAGAAGTAATACTTATTTTTATTGCACACAGAGAGACAGATAATGTGATTTTACTTGCTTTTAGGCAATGTAAAAAAATATTGAGAAAAAACTTTGCATTATTAAGAGGGATTCCGCATTGTTTGCTTAGTGGCTCGGCAATAAGTTTCGAGGATATTAAATCGATTATTTTCACACGCCTAGACTTGAACGACGCAGTACCGCACGCACTGGCCGAGAGCTGAAGATAAGCGAGCGTTGGGCGTAATTTTACTCCTGTGTTTATGAAAACCTGTGATAAAGCTAGCACAGCCATGCGCAGCTAGACGACACATCACATGTTTACGTCTCCTGGCCTTGCTTGCGTAGGTTAGCTCCCGCCTCACAGTCAGCTGGTTAGTTCACGCGAGTACTATTTATTTTCTTTATTTGATACGTTCAATACTTTCTTATCAACGTACCATCAGTGTACTTTCAATGCGGAATCTAACTATATATTTTTAAAATATTTTTTTCCTTGGCAAATGCGTCTTAATGAGGAAAAATCTAAATTTCTCCATTTCCATAAAAAGTAAGAAAATCTGTTTATATGTCAATATAAACTTTACTTTCTCAGCATCAAAATAAACCATGATTTTGGGTCACTGTGTGAAAGGGTTCGGAGCTACAACGGTTTAAAATTGATAATTTTATGAAAATACAATAAATTTATATAATTTTAATTTAAATACTATCAAGTTCTGATGCCTCAAACTTTGCACAAAGCACTGTGTCACAGTTCTCTACGGACAAAAAATGTTCCATTGTATTTAGAAAATGTAAGGTCAATTTTCTCTATATTTCGGTTGATTTGAGATGGAATAGCTCTTCTATACTCATTTTCATATTAATAAAATGTGTCTATTTACTTAAAAAATGCTATTTAAATATTCAAACCTCTGTAAATAGGAGAAAAATAATGAAAACTGGTTTTTACTTTTATTTAAATTGTACATAGAGGTCCTTTTTTTTTATTAAATTTCACGTACATTTTCATTTTAATGTTACAGCTCTCCCTTCAGAGACCAACAAGTCATAGCTGTGGAGCCTCCATTTTGAACGAGAATTGGGCCCTCACAGCAGCACATTGTGTGGACGGGTATGTGTTACAGATCAGCAAATCATACACATAATGTAATTAAATTTATTTGTTGTTATCTTACGGTTTGTATATGTACGAAGGAATTCAGCATTCACTGTCATACCATAGTTACAATAGTTTTTCAATATTGCCTATAATCATCAGGAGGATGGGTTAAGATCAGAGGCGGAGTGTGACAGCATTTTGTCGTCACAGCTCTGAACTGTGGTAAGTCCGGAAAAATTGCTGTAACAGATAGAGATGACTATCGGGGGAAGATGCTTATTTCTTTGCAGTTTCACATTCTTCCAAGGGAGAACGCCACGCGCATGTCTTCATGATCACTGAGGCAGTTGAATGTTTGTAGAGTGGAAGCTAACTCATTTTGCCACATGTTCTTGTTGTGAGAAGAAGAAATGCAAGAAAATGGCTCATTTTTCTGCTATAAAATAATTTCAAAGGAATGTTAAAATTTTAATACATCCTTGAATTCGTAATAACTATCAAACCTTTGTAATGAATATTGCAGTAAATGTTCTAAAGTTTGTATTGTTAACAAACAACGACCTTAGGTTTCGTCACAGCACTAGGCATCTTACCCCGATACTTGGGGAAGATGATCACTTTTTTCGGGGTAAGATGGCAACTTTTTGCAAGAGTTTTATTTTTTGTCTTATTGCAGAGAATGTGTAAACATTACGTAAGATTCTTTGATAGAAGTCAGTGGATTGAGGACAGTCTTCAACTTGCGATGGAACATGTTATAGCAGAGGGTATGAACCGTTTTAGAGCATCGCAAGCATACGGGATTCCTTATCGCACCCTTAAACGCCTCCTAAAAAGACTGGTAACAAAAAAAATGTACTGGATTGAATTCATTGTATGCAAGAAGTGATTTCACGAGTCTTGCACACGGTAATAAAATATGTGCAATGACTGTGTTCCTAGACACAGATAGATAGATAGATAGATAGATAGATAGATAGATAGATAGATAGATAGATAGATAGATAGATAGATAGGATAGATAGGATAGATAGATAGATAGATAGATAGATAGATAGATAGATAGATAGATAGATAGATAGATAGATAGATAGATAGATAGATAGATAGATAGATAGATAGATAGATAGATAGATAGATAGATAGATAGATATATAGATATATAGATATATAGATAGATAGATAGATAGATAGATAGATAGATAGATAGATAGATAGATAGATAGATAGATAGATAGATAGATAGATAGATAGATAGATAGATAGATAGATAGATAGATAGATAGATAGATAGATAGATAGATAGATAGATAGATAGATAGATAGATAGATAGATAGATAGATAGATAGATAGATAGATAGATAGATAGATAGATAGATAGATAGATAGATAGATAGATAGATAGATAGATAGATAGATAGATAGATAGATAGATAGATAGATAGATAGATAGATAGATAGATAGATAGATAGATAGATAGATAGATAGATAGATAGATAGATAGATAGATAGATAGATAGATAGATAGATAGATAGATAGATAGATAGATAGATAGATAGATAGATAGATAGATAGATAGATAGATAGATAGATAGATAGATAGATAGATAGATAGATAGATAGATAGATAGATAGATAGATAGATAGATAGATAGATAGATAGATAGATAGATAGATAGATAGATAGATAGATAGATAGATAGATAGATAGATAGATAGATAGATAGATAGATAGATAGATAGATAGATAGATAGATAGATAGATAGATAGATAGATAGATAGATAGATAGATAGATAGATAGATAGATAGATAGATAGATAGATAGATAGATAGATAGATAGATAGACAGATAGACAGATAGACAGATAGACAGATAGACAGATAGACAGATAGACAGACAGACAGACAGACAGACAGACAGACAGACAGACAGACAGACAGACAGACAGACAGACAGACACACAGACACACAGACACACAGACAGACAGACAGACAGACAGACAGACAGACAGACAGACAGACAGACAGACAGACAGACAGACAGACAGACAGACAGATAGATAGATAGATAGATAGATAGATAGATAGATAGATAGATAGATAGATAGATAGATAGATAGATAGATAGATAGATAGATAGATAGATAGATAGATAGATAGATAGATAGATAGATAGAGAAATAACTCGTCCGTCCTTAATTAAGGATCACCACGAGGACCCGGAAATTAATACCAAACAAATATAATCAATTAATGTTACAAAATTCTTTGAGTTTCTCTTTCTTTTAGTACCAGTCTCATTTCATAAATCCGCGTACCTTGTTAGCAATGATTAATTGAAATCAGGGAGGTTTGAATGGAATCTTGTATATGTTAGTAGGATGATCGAGAACAAACTACTAAAACCTGATCCCTGAAACATACCGGTACACCTGAAGGAAGACTTGACCAAAGTTATACTCTTTTGTAATTTTTGTGTCACGTATGAGATTTCCTTAGTATTCCTGTTTCGTGTCATACTTGCTTTCAATGTATATACTAATATACCAATCACTAGAGGCATTGAATAACAACGACTGTATTTACGTACAAAATTTATTTTTTAACAGATGACTATACAATTTGTAATCTACATTTCAGATCTTCTACATCATCCATCACACTTTATGCAGGATCAATTTATCTTAGCGGTGGAGGTACAAGACATTACGTATCTCAAATTATTGTCCACGAAAGCTACAATGAGTACGACTCCTGGAAAAATGATATTGCTGTTATTAAGGTAAGATCCCGAAGAGATTTAAAAAGTAATTTACGAGTATTGTTACCAAACATATTTTTCATTACTTAATATACAGGGTGTAAAAAGGCTATTTTACATCCTTTCAGGGATGATACCGGATGTAAAAACAAAGATCTTTTTGTTTGACAAAAACTTCTCAGACTTGCCTTTTCGTTGATATGAGTTAATAACTGATGTTCAGAGATGCGATTCAAACTGCCTTCCGTTTAACCGAATACACACTTGATTTCTACGCACTACGGACTGTCTGACAGGCTACTGCTGAAAAATGTCAGGAGTTTGTCGAATAATCGCTGCAGCTTCAACAAAGCGAACAATCAGCCCTTTTTCCTTCTTTCGTAAACCAGACATTTCATATCCCCACACAAATAAATACATAGGGGTTAGATCGGCCGATCGAGGTGGCCATGATACTGCTAGCAGAATGCAAACTTACCTTTCTTAGCAATTCACTGACTGCGTTTGTAACACGATTCGCCTGACAACGTGTTTCAGTCAAAACAGAACTGAATGGTAAGTGGTCCGACGGAAGCCAAGAGACCTACCATTTTATAACAAATGTACATCTGCCAGATTCTTTGTCACATAAAAAAATTGGCACAGGAAACAAGAGGCGCCAAGACTAAGAACGACCAGTTCTGAAGATGACCCAAAATAGGTCGAAACATGTTAACAAGGTACGTTAAAATTTAACATAAGAAAGTCTTATCATACATATCCCGAAGTGATACAGTGTTAAAAATTGTGTGATCAAGATGTATAAAAATTGTTGTTTTTACCTCCTCTATCATCCCTGAAACGATGTAGTAGGATATTACGATACAAGGCTGGGAAGTCCTTTTTACAAAATCGATTTTGTAATTCACTTCACAAACGTGTATTGAACAGTACTTTTTGTACGATGGTATATTTTTTAAAATAATATTTAAAAAAGCACGTTACACTATGGACAGCTGACTGAAGGTTAGCAGTCTGGCCAACGTGCAAACTTCACCATAAGCTTTAATGTGAAGGAGTAAAAATGATTGAGGTACTTGTAATATTTCGTGTTCAATTGAAATCATTTTTATTTCTTTTTGTTAAGTGAAGTTTGAACTATTTAAATAAAGTTCAGTACATTTCTAATATAGTGATATGTTTCGTGTAATATATATTAATTAACACTGAGTTTTGCGTATGAATTTTACATGCATTGTAGGATTGTAACATACTTAGAAGGCAGTGGTTTTCATTACAACTCTAGAGCAGTTATTTATAATATTTCAACATAGTTATCTAGATTGGCAACTTTGAATTCAGTAAAATCAACTTCAATCGTGGCGTACGTTTGTTGTATCGACGAGAAGATACACTATCGTGCAAAAACGATTTTTTTACACTCTCTATAGATCAATAACATACCATATCATTAAGAAATATGAAATGTCACATACTTCCTAATGACATATTTGTGCTAGACGTTAAAGTAATCACGATTTCATAAATTATACACTGTCAAATGTTTATACTGTACATTTCTTTCTGAAGTCATAGAATTTCCTCCACATTCAATTTAATATTATCCCGTATTTACAAAATACCGAAACAAACTGAACGTATCGTTCTCAACGGCTGACTTGTTGTCTCCAACCCTCAATTCAACCAACAACAATTATGTCTGCAGATGAGGGAAACCAGACACTTCTACACATAAGCATTTCAATCGATTACTCTTGTAATAAAATTACTAACTAAGAGCGTATTCCGAATCTCACCGGTGAGCAATCCGATGGCATCACTGTGTTCCGAATTCCACCGATGACGTCATTGATGCTCCACCGGTGTCGCACCGGTGCCATCAACTTGCAGAGGTGGTGGAAGTCTCCATCAGCCGCCATCAGTGAATCTGATTGGTTGTTCTATAGGGCGGGAATTAGCAGACGAATAACATCGTGCACTGTTGTGTCATGCCGGTGTGATCTGCTGTATTGTTTGTAATGAGCACAACATAAAAACAATATGTTAATGGCTTATGAGCGAACATGTCAACGGACCAGTTATTACTAACGGTTCAAGAAGTAAATTGTTTATGCTATCTTTCCTTTGAACGAGATGGGAGTACGAAAGTAGATAAGAAATGGTGGGTACCCCTGGAGTTAGGCTGGCTAAATGGAGGTAGGGGGTTACATGTGACGTCACAGGTGGGCGTGGCCAAAGTATTACGTCATAGTGGGCGTGGCCAAATTATTGCGTCATGGGCGGGGCTTAAATTATGACGTCACGGAGGGGGTGGGGGGGCTTAAATTATGACGTAGGAAAAGGGCGTAACTTAAATTACGTCATAAGAGTTCAAGGTTAAAGTGTGTTGTCATGCAGGTATATAATGGCATGACAAGTTCATACATGTTTATCTCCTCAATGTGGGGGGGCTTAAATTATGACGTAGGAAAGTGGCGTAACGTAATAAATGGCAATCTAAGAGTTCAAGGTTAAAGTATGACGTAATGCATGTAATGGCATGACATGTTTATCTCCTCAATGTGGAAATTATGACGTAGGAAAGGGGCGTAACTTAAATTACGTCAAGGTTAAAGTGTGACGTGCGAGTATGTAATGGCATGACAAGTTTATCTCCTCAATGTGGGAATTATGACGTAGGAAAGGGGCGTAACTTAAATTACGTCAAGGTTAAAGTGTGACGTCATACAGGTATGATGTTTATCCCCTCAATGTGGAAATTATGACGTAAGAAAGGGGCGTAACGTCATAAATGGCAATCTAAGAGTTCAAGGTTAAAGTGTGACGTGCAGGTATGTAATAGCATGACAAGTTCATACATGTTTATCTCATCAATGTCGCTATGTGTGCTGAGTCATATCCGGCAATTGTTCTAGTTCATACATGTTTGAAAACTGCTATGTGTGCAAATATTATACATCCGGCGAAGAATTAATCTATCACACTTAAACACATACATTCTTCTAATGTAATGGTAATTTAATTGCTTGGGGAATGGGTGTTGGAATGTGGGACATAAATGGATAAAAAATTAATCTAGCACACTTGTAAATTAAACAGGATGTGGCTGAAGTGACGTTATAAATTTGTAATTGAAGTTGGAAATGGGGGAGGGGGGGAAATTTGAAATACGAACGGCATAACTTAAAGTGTGGCGTCATAAATTTTTAATTGAAGTTGGAAATGTAATAATTTGAAATGTACATGTTCATACAAGTTTGTATAGTGGGGGGGATAGACAAGTTCATACATGTTTGTATATTTGAAAGTCAACGTGTCATATTACACAAATATTGCATGATGCAAATAATATGCAAGCTGTTAATTCACATCCGGTGAAGACGCAAGTGCTGAATAATGGCCAGCTATCCAATGGATGTCCTGAAACTGGTTGTACTTTAAGCCAATTGTTGAGTAATTGATAAAAAATATTAAGATTCTAATGTACTGGTAATTGAATTGATAAATAGTAATGGGAAATGGAAATTAGAATGGGGGAATTATTGATGGCGTAAATGGTTGTACTTTAAGCCAATTGACAAAAAAATTAATCTAGCACACTTGTAAATTAAACACATACATTCTTCTCATATTATTCCAATGTAATACATTTTGAGTGGTTTGTTTAGCGTATTTAATACATTATTACCAACATTAAATTCATCAGAATGTGACATTATTATGATTTAGAGCAGTAATTGTAGCAGATAAATCAATGTAGATGTATATGTTGAAATGTGTAAATATTATGCAAGCTTGCTGAATCACTTCCGGCGACGATGCAATTGCTGAGTAATGATAAAAGCATGTTCTTTAAGCACCTACAACGTGTCATATTACACAAATATTGCATGATGCAAATAATATGCAAGCTGTTAATTCACATCCGGTGAAGACGCAAGTGCTGAATAATGGCCGCCTTATTATTATTATTATTATTATTATTATTATTATTATTATTATTATTATTATTATCGCTCCAATTTAATACATTTTGAAGTAACATTTATTGGATTGATTAATAATTTAATACATTTTGAAGTAACATTTATTGGATTTATTTTAAGCCATATATTATTACCGAAGCACTTCGTAATATAGTAATTGCTTCTTCTTCTTCTCATTATTATTATTATTCGTCATAAAGAAGATTAAAGTGTGACGTTATAAATTTGTAATTGAAGTTGGAAATGGGTGAGGGCTGTTTTTAATTTGAAATACATACATCATAACTTAAAGTGTGATGTTATAAATTTGTAATGAAGTTGGAAATGGGGGGAGGAAATTTGATAAAATTCTAATGTAATAGTAATTTAATTGATAAATAGTAATGGGTAAGGGAAATTCGCAAATGTTAATTGAAATTAGAAAGGGGGAATTATTGATGGCGTAAATGGTTGTACTTTAAGCCAATTGATAAAAAAATTAATCTAGCACACTTGTAAATTAAACACATACATTCTTCTCATATTATTCCAATGTAATACATTTTGAGTGGTTTGTTTAGCGTATTTAATACATTATTACCAACATTCAGAATGTGACATTATTATTTCATAATACAGTAATTGTAGCAGATAAATCAATGTAGATGTATATGTTGAAGTGTGCAAATATTATACAAGCTTGCTTAATCACTTCCGACGACGATGCAATTGCTGAGTAATGATAAAAATATGTTTTTGAAACATCTGCAACGTGTTATATTACACAAATATTGCATGATGCAAATAATATGCAAGCTGTTAATTGACATCCGGCGATTGTTCTCACAGCGTTTTATGTTACACAAATATTGTATTGATTACAAGTAAATAATAGCTTTCTGCTATGTGTGCAAATATTATGCAAGGTTGCTAATTTTATATCCGACGATGAAATTGCTGAGTAATGATAAAAAACATGTTTTTGATAATGACCTTGGAGGTAATATGGCTGGATGATGAGGTGAATTATTTAGAAGTGTAATGAAAGAAGTATTGCAGTTTGGAATAATTGATATTGAACAAGTTTAGACAGCAGTGGGAGGGGGGGGCAAGATGATGAATAATACGCTCGAATTTATACAACTATTACACTATCACATATTTTATAAAAGATCTTTGTCAAAAAAAATTTGGTAGTGTAATAGCAGCCATAGCGTTAATAATGTATCACAATATTCATTTTTAATTTTAATTTAGATGATACTGCATCCCCAGTCTCGGTTTGAGCTGAAGAAGAAGAAATCGCACAATTTAAATGCTCTGAGTGTAAAAAAAAAGTGACCATGATGAAGCGTGGTGAATGCTAAGCTTGATTATGAAGAATCTTTTCGGAAATAGTTTTGCACTGTAATTTCTTTTATGTCTTAACCATCCATTTCCATCTCATATAACCAAAGGGTTGGGTTCGTTTAGAGAATTAAACTATAACACTTTCCTTTCAGATATTAGTAATACTTTTCCAATATTGAGAATTGGTATATAGGATTTCAAATATTAATAATCCTTAAGAATTGGTGTATAAGTTGAGATTATTCTAAACATATATGTTACAAGAATATAACATAATTCCAGTGGTAGCTTATTGATTTGGGAAGCGGTGGATTCATTACATGTTTGTATGATAAAACCTGAGGATGATTGAGAGAATGTCAATGATTAAACTGAACCTAATCATTGGGGATGGGGATGTGCTTGGTAAAAGAAAATAGTAACAACATAAAATTATGCGTATATATTTATTCATAAAAAGAAATACAATGCATTGAGTATTGAAATATATTTTCAGTTAGTGAATCCCAATTTTGATAATGTTTTCACCAAAATTGAAGAAATTTCTTCCAAATTATACACATAACTGATGATAAATAATTTTTCCATACCCTTTGTATAAACACAACCAATAAGATGGCGCCAAGTGACGGGGTGTTTTCAGCATCCTTGCTGCAAATTGCCATGGAGACGGCGAGTTCATTTAAAATGCAGTTGTTTGTCCAAGCTTCTCGGAAACCATGTACATCATAATAGACGTTCTGAAAAAAAAAAACGGTGTAGCATCATACATATTGTAAATTGTATAATGTCACAGAAAATAGTAACACATACTTACATTTTTAAATATATGAAAGCACTTTATACATAATCCAATAGGAAACCTTGTACATCAATGGACGTCCTGAAACAAAATAAAAATGTGTGGCATGGTACTTATTGTAAATTATATCACAGAAAAAAAGTAACACATACTTACATTTTTAAACATATGATATGAGTAAAAGCACTTTATACATAATCCAATAAGACACTTTGAACATTGTGTTCGAACAACGCTCTTACACCCCTTTTGCACACATCTCCTGCGACTTTTGAATGGGATATATTGTACCAAATGATTTATACCATCATATCGATATTCTCTACTGTTATATGTAATCGGAGAACAAGTTAGTCTCACACCCGCTTTCTTTGTGATAAACATTGCAACTGATACGAAAATCGTAATCTTGTGACATATACGTTACAACTTGTCGAAAATCGTAATCTTGTGACATATATGTTACACCTTGTCGAAAATCGTAATCTTGTGACATATATGTTACACCATGTCGAAAATCGTAATCTTGTGACATATATGTTACACCTTGTCGAAAATCGTATTCTTGTGACATATATGTTACACCATGTCGAAAATCGTAATCTTGTGACATATATGTTACACCTTGTCGAAAATCGTAATCCTGTTGCGATAATGCAACACCATGTCGAAAATCGTAATCTTGTGACATATATGTTACACCTTGTCGAAAATCGTAATCCTGTTGCGATAATGCAACACCATGTCGAAAATCGTAATCTTGTGACATATACGTTACACCTTGTCGAAAATCGTAATCCTGTTGCGATAATGCAACACCATGTCGAAAATCGTAATCTTGTGACATATATGTTACACCTTGTCGAAAATCGTAATCTTGTGACATATACGTTACAACTTGTCGAAAATCGTAATCTTGTGACATATACGTCACAACTTGTAGAAAAACATTCTCGACATGGTGTTGCATTATCGCAACGAGATTACGATTTTCGACAAGGTGTAACATATATGTCACAAGATTACGATTTTCGACAAGGTGTAACGTATATGTCACAAGATTACGATTTTCGACATGGTGTTGCATTATCGCAACAGGATTACGATTTTCGACAAGGTGTAACATATATGTCACAAGATTACGATTTTCGACATGGTGTTGCATTATCGCAACAGGATTACGATTTTCGACAAGGTGTAACATATATGTCACAAGATTACGATTTTCGACATGGTGTTGCATTATCGCAACAGGATTACGATTTTCGACAAGGTGTAACATATATGTCACAAGATTACGATTTTCGACATGGTGTTGCATTATCGCAACAGGATTACGATTTTCGACAAGGTGTAACATATATGTCACAAGATTACGATTTTCGACATGGTGTAACATATATGTCACAAGAATACGATTTTCGACAAGGTGTAACATATATGTCACAAGATTACGATTTTCGACATGGTGTAACATATATGTCACAAGATTACGATTTTCGACAAGGTGTAACATATATGTCACAAGATTACGATTTTCGACAAGTTGTAACGTATATGTCACAAGATTACGATTTTCGTATCAGTTGCAATGTTTATCACAAAGAAAGCGGGTGTGAGACTAACTTGTTCTCCGATTACATATAACAGTAGAGAATATCGATATGATGGTATAAATCATTTGGTACAATATATCCCATTCAAAAGTCGCAGGAGATGTGTGCAAAAGGGGTGTAAGAGCGTTGTTCGAACACAATGTTCAAAGTGTCTTATTGGATTATGTATAAAGTGCTTTTACTCATATCATATGTTTAAAAATGTAAGTATGTGTTACTTTTTTTCTGTGATATAATTTACAATAAGTACCATGCCACACATTTTTATTTTGTTTCAGGACGTCCATTGATGTACAAGGTTTCCTATTGGATTATGTATAAAGTGCTTTCATATATTTAAAAATGTAAGTATGTGTTACTATTTTCTGTGACATTATACAATTTACAATATGTATGATGCTACACCGTTTTTTTTTTTCAGAACGTCTATTATGATGTACATGGTTTCCGAGAAGCTTGGACAAACAACTGCATTTTAAATGAACTCGCCGTCTCCATGGCAATTTGCAGCAAGGATGCTGAAAACACCCCGTCACTTGGCGCCATCTTATTGGTTGTGTTTATACAAAGGGTATGGAAAAATTATTTATCATCAGTTATGTGTATAATTTGGAAGAAATTTCTTCAATTTTGGTGAAAACATTATCAAAATTGGGATTCACTAACTGAAAATATATTTCAATACTCAATGCATTGTATTTCTTTTTATGAATAAATATATACGCATAATTTTATGTTGTTACTATTTTCTTTTACCAAGCACATCCCCATCCCCAATGATTAGGTTCAGTTTAATCATTGACATTCTCTCAATCATCCTCAGGTTTTATCATACAAACATGTAATGAATCCACCGCTTCCCAAATCAATAAGCTACCACTGGAATTATGTTATATTCTTGTAACATATATGTTTAGAATAATCTCAACTTATACACCAATTCTTAAGGATTATTAATATTTGAAATCCTATATACCAATTCTCAATATTGGAAAAGTATTACTAATATCTGAAAGGAAAGTGTTATAGTTTAATTCTCTAAACGAACCCAACCCTTTGGTTATATGAGATGGAAATGGATGGTTAAGACATAAAAGAAATTACAGTGCAAAACTATTTCCGAAAAGATTCTTCATAATCAAGCTTAGCATTCACCACGCTTCATCATGGTCACTTTTTTTTTACACTCAGAGCATTTAAATTGTGCGATTTCTTCTTCTTCAGCTCAAACCGAGACTGGGGATGCAGTATCATCTAAATTAAAATTAAAAATGAATATTGTGATACATTATTAACGCTATGGCTGCTATTACACTACCAAATTTTTTTTGACAAAGATCTTTTATAAAATATGTGATAGTGTAATAGTTGTATAAATTCGAGCGTATTATTCATCATCTTGCCCCCCCCTCCCACTGCTGTCTAAACTTGTTCAATATCAATTATTCCAAACTGCAATACTTCTTTCATTACACTTCTAAATAATTCACCTCATCATCCAGCCATATTACCTCCAAGGTCATTATCAAAAACATGTTTTTTATCATTACTCAGCAATTTCATCGTCGGATATAAAATTAGCAACCTTGCATAATATTTGCACACATAGCAGAAAGCTATTATTTACTTGTAATCAATACAATATTTGTGTAACATAAAACGCTGTGAGAACAATCGCCGGATGTCAATTAACAGCTTGCATATTATTTGCATCATGCAATATTTGTGTAATATAACACGTTGCAGATGTTTCAAAAACATATTTTTATCATTACTCAGCAATTGCATCGTCGTCGGAAGTGATTAAGCAAGCTTGTATAATATTTGCACACTTCAACATATACATCTACATTGATTTATCTGCTACAATTACTGTATTATGAAATAATAATGTCACATTCTGAATGTTGGTAATAATGTATTAAATACGCTAAACAAACCACTCAAAATGTATTACATTGGAATAATATGAGAAGAATGTATGTGTTTAATTTACAAGTGTGCTAGATTAATTTTTTTATCAATTGGCTTAAAGTACAACCATTTACGCCATCAATAATTCCCCCTTTCTAATTTCAATTAACATTTGCGAATTTCCCTTACCCATTACTATTTATCAATTAAATTACTATTACATTAGAATTTTATCAAATTTCCTCCCCCCATTTCCAACTTCATTACAAATTTATAACATCACACTTTAAGTTATGATGTATGTATTTCAAATTAAAAACAGCCCTCACCCATTTCCAACTTCAATTACAAATTTATAACGTCACACTTTAATCTTCTTTATGACGAATAATAATAATAATGAGAAGAAGAAGAAGCAATTACTATATTACGAAGTGCTTCGGTAATAATATATGGCTTAAAATAAATCCAATAAATGTTACTTCAAAATGTATTAAATTATTAATCAATCCAATAAATGTTACTTCAAAATGTATTAAATTGGAGCGATAATAATAATAATAATAATAATAATAATAATAATAATAATAATAATAATAATAATAATAATAAGGCGGCCATTATTCAGCACTTGCGTCTTCACCGGATGTGAATTAACAGCTTGCATATTATTTGCATCATGCAATATTTGTGTAATATGACACGTTGTAGGTGCTTAAAGAACATGCTTTTATCATTACTCAGCAATTGCATCGTCGCCGGAAGTGATTCAGCAAGCTTGCATAATATTTACACATTTCAACATATACATCTACATTGATTTATCTGCTACAATTACTGCTCTAAATCATAATAATGTCACATTCTGATGAATTTAATGTTGGTAATAATGTATTAAATACGCTAAACAAACCACTCAAAATGTATTACATTGGAATAATATGAGAAGAATGTATGTGTTTAATTTACAAGTGTGCTAGATTAATTTTTTTGTCAATTGGCTTAAAGTACAACCATTTACGCCATCAATAATTCCCCCATTCTAATTTCCATTTCCCATTACTATTTATCAATTCAATTACCAGTACATTAGAATCTTAATATTTTTTATCAATTACTCAACAATTGGCTTAAAGTACAACCAGTTTCAGGACATCCATTGGATAGCTGGCCATTATTCAGCACTTGCGTCTTCACCGGATGTGAATTAACAGCTTGCATATTATTTGCATCATGCAATATTTGTGTAATATGACACGTTGACTTTCAAATATACAAACATGTATGAACTTGTCTATCCCCCCCACTATACAAACTTGTATGAACATGTACATTTCAAATTATTACATTTCCAACTTCAATTAAAAATTTATGACGCCACACTTTAAGTTATGCCGTTCGTATTTCAAATTTCCCCCCCTCCCCCATTTCCAACTTCAATTACAAATTTATAACGTCACTTCAGCCACATCCTGTTTAATTTACAAGTGTGCTAGATTAATTTTTTATCCATTTATGTCCCACATTCCAACACCCATTCCCCAAGCAATTAAATTACCATTACATTAGAAGAATGTATGTGTTTAAGTGTGATAGATTAATTCTTCGCCGGATGTATAATATTTGCACACATAGCAGTTTTCAAACATGTATGAACTAGAACAATTGCCGGATATGACTCAGCACACATAGCGACATTGATGAGATAAACATGTATGAACTTGTCATGCTATTACATACCTGCACGTCACACTTTAACCTTGAACTCTTAGATTGCCATTTATGACGTTACGCCCCTTTCTTACGTCATAATTTCCACATTGAGGGGATAAACATCATACCTGTATGACGTCACACTTTAACCTTGACGTAATTTAAGTTACGCCCCTTTCCTACGTCATAATTCCCACATTGAGGAGATAAACTTGTCATGCCATTACATACTCGCACGTCACACTTTAACCTTGACGTAATTTAAGTTACGCCCCTTTCCTACGTCATAATTTCCACATTGAGGAGATAAACATGTCATGCCATTACATGCATTACGTCATACTTTAACCTTGAACTCTTAGATTGCCATTTATTACGTTACGCCACTTTCCTACGTCATAATTTAAGCCCCCCCACATTGAGGAGATAAACATGTATGAACTTGTCATGCCATTATATACCTGCATGACAACACACTTTAACCTTGAACTCTTATGACGTAATTTAAGTTACGCCCTTTTCCTACGTCATAATTTAAGCCCCCCCACCCCCTCCGTGACGTCATAATTTAAGCCCCGCCCATGACGCAATAATTTGGCCACGCCCACTATGACGTAATACTTTGGCCACGCCCACCTGTGACGTCACATGTAACCCCCTACCTCCATTTAGCCAGCCTAACTCCAGGGGTACCCACCATTTCTTATCTACTTACGAAAATTTCGCAAAATTTTGCTAGCGTAGCACAGACAACAACTTGTACAGTCGCCATGACAGCCATCGATCCTTCCAGCAGTTTTGTTCCTTATTTCGCTGCAACGTGACGTCATTGATGCCACCGGACCGGTGATATTCGGAATACGCTGTATATCAGTGTTCTATGCAATTTTTGCAAAAGAGTTTCTGTTATCAAAATAAAAATACCTATTTTCCTGTAATTTCTTAGTACATCCCTCTTGGATGAGTTACCTTAAAGATATTGAATATATAATCGAAAATGGGTGAAATAGTTTAACATAAAACGAATTGATAGATATACGTTAAAACCCACTTCATCATATTTCCGAACCTTTTTTATTATGTATACTTAATGTATCTCCAATCACTAAAATGTGAAATAATCCTCATAAACATGCGTGAAATCTTGATAATCTCCATTCAGCTATTACTAACACTTTAATATATATTTTAAACTACTTCACTTTATTTCAATGTCGGTTATTGTTATATTAAATGTTACATTATTTTTCAGGTCTCGAACCCCTTCCAAATCGATGGAGTGAATGTGAAACCCATTTCTCTGCCAGCTCAAGGACAAAATCCTGCTGATGGCGCACTTGCAACAGTCATTGGTTGGGGCAGAATTGAAGTATGTAAAAGTTCATTTTAAAACTTCTTTATAGATCTTAAAATTATTTTGTGCGAGATCGTGTGTATTTACTTGTTTTCCGCACAGAACCAATACGCGGTAAGTGTGAAATACCACATTCAGTATTCCCAACGTAACACACATAACAATTTCTCTCTTCTTACCGCTTAAGCGCGACATTCATTTTACTGCTTTAGGCTTTTAACATATTATTTTTAGAGACGTTTAACATAGTAATAATTATAAATTGGAAACTTACCACTGCAATTTCACCTAAATTACACTGTTAATTATTGTTTTTAAATATTTGCAAAAATTTAGTAAAGTCTACTACTCCACGAAAGCTATTGTATTCCTGATACAAGTAACATTAAGGAAGCCGTGAAAAAATCAACAAGACTCCAGATGCCGATGGGAAAAAAAAGACAGACGTATATCACGGCCTGCTGGAGTATAGATATTTTTGTTTTCTAAAGTTGCCGTCATTAAACAGAAACCAAGATGGAGATTTCATTGCAACTAATTAGAAATTCGTCTTTCAGGTATGTAATAAACGATCTTCGCACAAAATAATGTACGATACACGAGCGGTATGTTTGTTTTCATGTTCTCGGAAATTAAAAAAGCTCAACTACGTTTCGCTTTTTCAATCTTATACTCGACCATGAAAACGTCAACATACCGCTCTTGTAACGTATATTACTATTGTCTTACTTATACAGACGTGGACAAATTATTAGCAAAATTGGAGATTTTTATTATATATCTTTACAAACTATGATTCTTCAATTTAGACTACAGTTGACATCTTTGGGTATTTCCAAATTATTAGGAAAATCGAAGATTTTTATTTTATATTTTTACAAAATTTCACTCTTCAATTTAGACTACAATTGATATTTTCGCATATTTACAAATTATTAGCAAAAGTGAAGATTTTTTAAATATATTTTTTACAAAATTCGACTCTTCAATTTGGGCTACAGGTAACATTTTGGATATTTGCAAATTATTAGCAAAACTGAGGATTTTTATTATATATTTTTACAAAATTTTACTCTTCACTTTAGACTGCAGTTGACATTTTTGCATAATATTTACAAATTATCAGGAAAATTGAAGATTTTATTATATATATTTTTTTTATAAAATTTGACTCTTCAATTTAGAATAGCCTACATTTTAAATTTTTGCATATTTCTATGTACTGTAATGATAGAAATAAGCAAAATTGTCAACTGTAGTCTGAATTGAATAGTCAAATTTTGTAAATAGAATTAATCATAAAAATCGTCAATTTTGTTAATAATTTGTCCACGTCTGTACATTGTCGTAGTTTTTTTTACTCCTTGGATACGGGATATACTCGTATACCCGCCCGTGCGGGTATTATGGATTTATAACATGCTCACGGGTCTATAAAGTTTGCTATGGTTACAGGCTACTCCAAGAGAGTAATGTTTTCAGTTTACACAATAACAAAATATAGAATACAGAAATTAATAAAATGAAACACTAATTAGTCTTTAGCGAAACTGAAATGGAACTGATATTTTTACAGACAGTTGCAAGAGAGTTTTTTTTTTTTTTTTTTCAATTTACACAACTTCTGAAACTACCATTTCATTAGTAACTTCATTGTTGATTCTGAAGTATATAAAATTGACAAAAATATTATCAAACTAATGTGACACATTACACTTATTTCCTTTTCATCAAATATTAAATACAAGAACGCCATTTCGTAATTATTAACAAACACGTCAAACGATTTATCTTTGTACGAAAAACAGATGCTCCCTGGATAAAATTGTCGTATTTACATTGTTTTAATGCAACAGAAACCACAAATCTTCCTAAAGATGTTGCTAAAGCGTTACGAAATGGCGTTCCTATGCTTGTCATTTAACTTATTTTCTGGTAAAGATGTGAGACATAAATTGTTGTATGCAACTCGGGAATTATTAATGATTAATATATCTCGGGAAACTTAGAAAACTTCGAGCCACTGGCCCTCGGTTTAGCAAATCTGTTGTCCTCAGCGCTTAATTATCTATAGCAATCTCAGATCTAGAGTGACATTTATTAGGGCTGTAATATATCCTTTAAATTCTCTCACAAAATGTTAATAATTACTATTATATAGGCCTATTTATTGTATATTAATTATTGTATACTTACCTATTCGGATATTGTGAAGTTGAAACAGATGAATGTCGATTACTGCAATAAAGAAATTGAATGTTATTCAGTAATGCCAATTGAGAAAAGCGAAATACAGGTTTAACAATGTTATATACATGGAGCTTTTCTCTTGTTATAACAGAAATATATTTTCATTATCTGCTGAAATCATAACTTAGTTTAAACATTTTATAATATAATTATCAAATAACTTGATTAATACATTAATTAGATGAACAATTGTTGAAAACGCAGTTATCAAATCTGAATGAAGGAGTGTCATTTTTTTAGATACAATAAACATGAAATTAGAATATGAAAATGTAGATGTGGAAGTAGGATTTCGCACTTTATTTAATACTTCATCGTTACATTAATGAATTCGTGGTCATCGATTTACGGGGAAACAGTTGGCGACTCTGATTAAACAAAAGAACTACCATGCGATAAATTTATTGTGATAAATCGAGTTGCAAAAATTATCGCGATGTAAGACCACAACCTAGTACATACAGTCACGAAGCTCAATATGTAAGGAATATGCATCCAATGACAGTTGAACTTAAGTTGCTAGCCACTAGGATCGCTACTATCGCACAGTCTATTGTTCCTAGTACTCTCAGTTGCTGACCTCTTGAAGCATTGTATCCCGAGAAATGCAAATACCACCTCAAGCTTCGTGACTATATGTACTCGATAGATAGATGGATTTATTCAGCAATATTATACATACAGATGCACTACACCAGCCGTGGCGAAAACGTGACTCGCGAGACATTGTGGCTCGCAGTGATAGAAGTGCATTTCGCTTGCTTCTTACCTCCGCCAACCCCCACCCTCTCACTCACTGGAGTCAAACTCCGTTCCATTTGTATTTGTCTCTGACCTGCGAGTAGCATATGTCTCTCTCGAAACCATGTACGAAAGTTTCAAGTAGGATGGGAGGACGCATTTTTTCGCTGTCAATATGATGAGAATATTAAATGTATGATTTGTTCACAAGTAGGCTATTACGAGGAAAACGGTTGTATAACATAAAACGTCATTATATTACATGTTACTGATGAAACATTAAAAGGTTAAGTGTTATTGTTGTCATCATCATCATCATCTCTGTACGTCGACCCTTTTTCAGCAGATGTACGAATAATGCGGTTAGATCTTCAATTTAAACTCACAGATTTACAATGTGATGTTAAATGAAAGCTACATGTAAGGACTTGACAAATGTTGAACTTTTCAAATCTTTGTCAAAAAATAAATATCCGAAGCTTCGTTCTTTCGCTTGCTCTGTTGAAGCGATGTTCGCTACAACTTACGTTTGTGAAAAATTATTTTCAACAATGAAAATAGTAAAAACCAAATTTAGATCACGACTGAAGACAAATACCTTCGTGATCAACTATGACTGGCAGTAAGTGACATAATTCCTGATTTTGAAACTTTGTCGCAGAGACATTCTGAAGACAGTTAATTTTAGGTTGTGATATTGTTCATTTATTGTTCATTTCTTTCTTCGTTACACGTACTAAACATTAGTTTGTAGCCTTGTACTGTATAAAATTATATTTAAGTGCTTGACGTAAGGAAAACGAAAATCCGTTAATAAGTCAGACAGTTGCTTCACTTCCCCTTCGGGTGTCAGCCTCCATCCGTAGGTGCTATGCACGTTGCAGGTTACACAGTGGCTCGGCGCACGACCACATTTTCGCCACCACTGCACTACACTATCATAATTTTCTCTTCAGTCCAATGCACGGGTCTTTTGACCGTACGTGCTGTATAAAAACAAGTCCTACTTGAATGATTGAAGCTATATCAGCAATATACGAGCATGTAGAGTTTTGTGTACAGTACGATCGTGACAATGTTTCGGAAAATGTGGCTACTCGTAGAGAGGTTAACTTCTAATCAATGTTCTTCATCCTACTAGATATTATTGTACAATAGAGTATGTATATGTGAGTACGCCTGTGTTAATGCACATGTGTCCTTAATGTTTTGTAAGAGGATACTAGTCCACACCTGTGGAGTAACGGTCAGCGCGTCTGTCTGGCTGCGAAACCAGGTGGCCCGGGTTCGAATCACGGTCGGGACAAGTTACCTGGTCGAGGTTTTTTTCGGGGTTTTCCCTCAACCCAATAAGCGCAAATGCTGGGTAACTTTCGGTGCTGGACTCCGGACTCATTTCACCGGCATTATCACCTTCATATCATTCAGACGCTAAATATCCGAGATGTTGATACAGCGTCGTAAAATAACCCAAAAAGAGGATGCCATGTGAGGAAAAATTACTGTATGAGAATCTGATGAAAAAATTTACTTTTTCTTGCAGGAAGATGGGCCTATTCCTGACACCCTCCAGAAAGTTGATATCGCCATCGTGAATCAAGACGAATGCAACAGTGTCTACGAAATTATAGGTTATCCTATATACGATGGTCAGATCTGTGCTGCTGTACCTGACGAAGTCAAGGGCTCGTGTAATGTAAGTACAATAATGTGACCTTCAACAGCAGGATTTGTACAGATACGGAATAAAAATTTGGAGCTAGTCTTGATGGGAGACCGCCTGTATGTAGGCAACAATTTCGCACGTCTGTCCGCAAGTAGCATATATACAGGGGCTCTTGTTTACTGCACATGCGCAGTGTGTTGTAAGCGAAAATTATGCAATAAAGAGGCTCCAAATTTTATTTCTGTACCGGTACATTTTGATATCAAATCTAATACCTGAATCTGAAAATTTTTCAAACGAGTATTATTTCGTATTAACAAAATCTTTATTGAAAAGTTTTTCGAAGGTTAAAAAAATCGTAATTTATGATTGGCCACAGTACTCGCCAATGGAGTCAGTATCGGACATTGCAAAGATTTTTCGGAGGGAAATTTCCAAGTGCAAATCTAGCTTTCAGGTGTAACTCCCTGTGAAATATTAATTTATATTGGATGTAGTAAAAACGAAAACAGAAACATCATGGTAATGACTGTAAGCAAAATAAATTCACAATGAGATTCAAATTTTTAAGGTCTGACGCTTATTTTGGGATGGAATCTGTGAAATTTTAGAATATTTATGTTTAAACTTGTGAACTTACGAGTATCTAAACACAGCTTGATTCGTTTTGAACTCCCAACATTTAAAATTCTCCTTGGAGCAGGAAACAATTATAACATTGTAACTATGACAACAATGAAATGTCTTCATTCGTTTCACCATAATAACATCAGAGCATCTCTGGTATGATTTGGAATATTATTATTATTATTATTATTATTATTATTATTATTATTATTATTGTTGTTGTTGTTATTATTATTATATTTTCACAACCACAATGGTTAAATTTATAACCATGCAATAAGAATGTTAGGAATAATTCGGTCAATTACTTATTCTTTTCAACACCTGACTCTCTTTTAATACTATAGGCCTACTATACATTAGTGAGATCGAAACTCGAATATGCATCTGTAGTTTGGAACTCTATTACTAGTATTGATTCGGAAAAGTGGAAAATATTCAAAAGAAATTTATTTCATTATGTTCTTACCGATTCCTGCCTAATAACTCTGAGTATAACTATGATCAAATATGCGAGCACTTTAAATGTCGAAGCCTGTATGCCAGACGTCATGATCTCGATTACTTATTATTATGTAAGGTCCTTAAAGGTGACATTAATTGTCAATCTTTCTTAAACAGTGTCAGCCTTCGTATTCCTATGAAGGACATGAGGCATCACAAACTCTTCTATATTAGAAATTCTAAATCTTCCTCGCCGGTCTCCAGATGTATTAAACATGCTAAGTTACATGTAGGCGATTTCGATCCATTCAATGTATAGAAGTATTAGAATATGGCAATGTCTTTGCTAATATTATTTGCATAATCCTTATACACAAATTGGTAGTATGAATCAACTCCTTTCCCTAATATTTTATAGTTTTAATTCTTGTAAATTAATTATTGTAATCTATTTTATTTATTTTGTTGTTAACTCAAGTATTTAATTGTACCATAGTTGTACATTTTAATGTATTAATTGTATCACTGTACTGGACAATTATTATTATTATTATTATTATTATTATTATTATTATTATTATTATTATTAAGTTATCCGAGATAAAATAAGTATTTTTCAATTCTCCTTTCTATTCAGAATAAAATTATCAAAATGCTTACATACATTTGAATTGCACCAACTGGTAATAAAAGTCTTTCTATTATCTGCGCATTTCGAATTGGAGGCTCAAGGTCACGTACAAATGTACAAACCACGCACGAGTCACTGAACTAAAAACTGTGAACTGAAGCACTGGTAATTCCGGTTGTCCCAGTTGACTTTAGTTGAGGAGAATGGTCCAGGATTGGGGTAAGTACACGTGACAAATGCGATCCATTGCATGACCTTAAGCCGCCTTTTCGAAAATGCACATTATATTAATGTCTACGTTACTGTCCATGGTGTAGGATTTAACTATGACCTTATTGAAACCTGTAGAAAAGTATATTCTATTATCCATGTGCTAAAAAGGGTAAATGTTCATCTTCCCTCTTGCTTAAAAAAGTCCCTTGTGCAGACGCTTGTATTTCCCTATTTTGACTATGCTGGTATTTTACTGACTGACCTTTCCAGCGATAACAAAACGAAACTACAACGTGCTCATAATTTGTGTGTGTTTTGTAAGCAATGTTCGTAAATATGATCATTTTACCCCCTGGAAACAATAGTTGGCTTAAACTAGATAAGAAAAGACATTTACATTCACTTCTCCTTCTCTTCGAAATCTTGAACTCTTCTATTCCTTCGTACCTGTCGTCTCGCTTCACTTACCTTTCTTCCCACCACAATCTGAACACACGCTCTCGCCATGAAACAATACTAACAATACCATCCCATCGCACCTCTTCATACTCATCCTCTTTCACAATAGCCCTGCCAAGACTCTGGAACTCGTTACCTGCTAGCATCAGGGACTGTCGAAATAAAATTCAATTCAAACGCAAACTTACTAGGCACTTGGTCAGTAATTGAGACTCGTTCAGACATGGCTTCTTGTGAATAGTTCTCTTAATCTATCACAAAATATTTCAATATGCAGTAATTTCATTACTATAGATTTTTGTTATTGTAGGTTTAATTTGTAATTCAGTAAATACACAAATATTCTTTGTTCTTAACTTTTATGATAAAACGTCTAGCTTTCATTAATAAGGTAATCTTGTCGTACTTTAATTTTTATTGTAATTGTAATTGTAAATTTAATGTTAATTGTAATTTTATTGTTCATATTATAGTTGTAATCCCCTGGTAGAGGGGCAGAGAAGGCCTGACGGCCTAATCTCTACTAGGTTAAATAAATAAATAAATAAATAAATAAATAAATAAATACTAAATACTAATACTAAATAATACTATTCTATGATTCACAGGGTGATTCCGGCGGCCCACTGTTTGTGGATGGAACTCTTGTTGGACTGGTATCCTGGGCAAATGGCTGTGCTAGAATAGGATATCCAACCGTCTACACCAGAGTCTCTGCTTACAGGGATTGGATAAGACAGAACACTGGGGTATAAGAAAACTCCTGTAGCTGCTATTCAACTTCGCTTATTTAAGTGCGTTTTCATTCACATTTTAATACCCAACGAATGTCATAGCTGCGTATTTGTTTCATGGGGAAAAAATATTTTTTGTGTAAATCTGTAATTGAAGAGCTTATTTTCAAAACGACACTTGTCTATTCCCGTAACTTTTCAGGATATCACGGGAAACGTTACTAGATAAAAAATAATTTACCAGCTAGACAAGCGGCATTATGAAACCAAAGATGTTGGGTGCATTTAGAATCAAATGGGAACATGAGAATCTTCGATTCCAAAGCTGGAACTAATATTCTGTCGCAAATTCTGCTTTTAACAAGTCAGTTTGATTCCAAGAGTTACATTTAACGCAAGATTTTAGTGGTTTCGAAGCCAAATCATGACAGTTGTAAAGTTATATTTCAAGAACGCATGGACATAGAGTTGTAATATGCGTTACAAGAGCGGTATGTTGAAGTTTTGGTGTTCGAGGAAAAGTTTGAAAAAGCGAAACGTAGTTGAGCTTTTTTAATTTCCGAGAATTGAAAGAAAACATACCGCTCATGTATCGTATATTATTTTGTGCGAAGATAGTGTATTACATACCTGAAAGAGGAATTTCTAATTAGTTGCAATGAAATCTCCATCTTGGTTTCTATTCAATGACGGCAAACTTGCAAAACAAAAATATCTATCTTCAACATTGTTGCTTTAAAATGTTTTCTGCGTTTACTATACTTCAGCAGGCCGTGATATACGTCTGTCTCCCCCCTCCCAGTCTATAAATTCGAACTTAAAACAAACGGTAAGGTTGTGTAATGATTTAGAGTTTACTTAAATTTTGCAAATATTTAAAAACAATAATTAACAGTGCAATTTAGGTGAAATTGCAGTGGTAAGTTTCCAATTTATAATTATTACTATATTGAACGTCTCTAAAAATAATATGTTAAAAGCCTAAAGCAGTAAAATCAATATGTCACTTAAGCGGTAAGAAGAGGGAAATTGTTATGTGTGTTACGTTGGGAATAATGAATGTGAAATTTTAGACTTTCCGCGGATTGGTTTTGTGCGGAAACCAAGCAAATACGCACGATCTCGCACAAAGTTCATTTTCGATATCAGGTGGACAAGAGACGTTTTGAAAGTAAGCCCCGCAGTTATTATCTGAAAAAATTGGATTGTTATTTGATCAGGTTGTTTTTACAATATACCCATAAAATCATAAGACATGTATTACATTATAAATATTGAATGTTATGTTCTTTTGTATGCGCACCACTAAACATGTTATTCGTCATTTTTGTCTTTTGCCTATTAAGCATTTCTGAATGTTACAAACATCAATTTTAAATACTTCAACTATTGATCATTCAACTAAAGAAATAACTATGGCTGTAACGACGAATTAATATATAGGCCCTATTTTAAAATAAGGAAATAAAACTACAATCGTTCTAAGTAATGTCCGTCATTTCAATACATCCTTCACAAATTTTTCCGATCCTAGATACTTTATTTCAATTTATTTCCAGCATCTCCATGTAAGCTAGAGTATGCGTCTGTAATATGGTCACCTCAGTTCCAGTCCCATCAGATGCAAATAGAAAGGATACAGAAAAGATTTTTACGTTATTTATATTTTAAAAAATATCACGTATCGTCTTATGACAAACAAATTTCATATAATCAGTTACTTTTTTAATTTCATTATAAAACTTTAACATCTCGACGATTAATAAATAGTCAAATTTTACTCTATAAGACTGTTAACGGTATATTGAATAACTGTGATTTTCTTAAATTCCTTCAGTTCAGTGTAAAAACAACAGAATTACGTCATAGGCAACCTTTTATTATTCCCATTCCTAGAACTGTTTTCTTCCAGAACTCTCCATTGTTTGTTATGTGTAATACTTACAACTCTCTGTCTTTAAACTGTGATTCTCAATTGGATTTCAGTTTAACAATTGAAAAATTTCATACAATATTAAAAAGCATTGTATTTCCTTAGATATTTAAATTATGAAGAAGTGTTTTATAATGTTTTTACTCAAGTTTTTAAAATAATTTTGCATCATTATATTGACATTTGGCACTATATTACCTGTAATATTATAATATTCTAGCATCTATTACCATCATGTATTTTCTTTCTTTTGTTTGTGTTGTTTGTTTTGTTGTTGTTTTTTTCTCTCTCTTATTATGTATTTTGTGTATACATCTGTGTAAGCCACCTGTAATTGGAAGCATGCTTCCGTTGGTGGTGGATTTAAAAAATAAATAAATAAATAACATGGTACCGTAATACCTCTAAAGGTAGACCATTGGCATGAAAAAATTTAGTCAAATTCAATTTTTTTATATTGCAGCTACTATAAAAGCTATAGGAACAAAACTTTTCATGCTTAATATACATACATTACACTTTATAAAACACTATCTATAAGCAAACCAAACACTTTCTCAACATGTGTGTTTTACTCGGCAGTTAAATAACGATTATAATTTTCTTTCAAATTCAAATACAAATGTATTCACAATTTTCATGATAGTTACCAGAAATGAGCATGTGCTCGTGTTAGGTTACAGTCCAGTAGAGCCTACATAAATGTTACAGGCATTAATAATAATGAAGTATGAGTGGAGCGGAGAAAAATTCTCTCTGGCACCGGGATTCGAACACGGGTTTTCAGCTCTACGTGCTAACTCTTTTGCACTAAGCCACACCGGATTCCACTTCCGATGCCGGATTGAATCCTCTCAGTTTTCTTCGTCCAGCCATCCATCATATGATAACGCAGAATTACTGCACGGAAATATCATATGCACTTCTGCACATTACAATAATTAATAATATTGATGACGGTGATGATGATAATCATAATAATAATAATAATAATAATAATAATAATAATAATAATAATAATAATAATAATAACAATAATACTAAAGCTAACCGAAGCTCAAAAGAATTAGCGTACAAAATCCTTGTTCGCCAAATTATGGAATACGGAACAGTAGTTTGCGATTCGTACAGACAAAACCAAATCGATTCAATAGAAAAGATCCAATACAGGGCAGCAAAATATGTCAAAATGGGAAAGGAACATGGCGAAGAGATAGTAAAAGACTTAGGATGAGAATTTCTCAAACCAAGGCGACGAAAATCCAAACTGAGTGCATTGTTTAAGGCACAAATGGGACACAAAGCATGGACCGATATCAATGCTAGATTAGTGACACCATCATACTTAGGCAGGGCTGATCATATTAGGAAGTTTAAATGCAGGACACAAAGAACAGAAGTGGCAAAATTTTCCTTTGTTAACCGCACAATAGTAGATTGGAACAGCTTACCTGCGGCAATCTTTCAGGGCGATCCTCTCAAAATCAATACATTTAAGAAAAGGTTGAGAAGATTAGAATGAAAATTTAATTGTAGGTGCAATGTAATTATGAAAGTTGTGTCATGTAATTAATTAAGTTGATACGTAATTAATTAAGTTGATATGTCATTAATTAAGTTGATGTATAATTAATTAAGTTGATATGCAATTAATTAAACTGACATGTAATTAATTAAGTTGTTATGTAATTAAAGTGACTTGTAATTATTTAAGTTGGTGATAGTTGGATTTAATAGAAATACTTATAAGGTACGTTTACTTTTGCTTACTGCAGACGTTGTTATAGCATAGTTTTTATTTATAGTCTCAAGTTTATTGCATTTATTTATTTATAGTTAGAATTAAATATGCACTTATTTTACTTTCTTTATAGCTGTAATTATTATTTAAAATTTATTACTGTAATTATTGCAATGTTATTAATATATATTATATATCACTGCCAGCGGGTGTATATCCAATTGTAGTGTTAATAAATACATACAATAGTGACGAAAATAATACACAAACAGTAATACAAATAAATAATAATAATACTGATAAAATAAATATAAAAACCACTTAACATTAACACAATTATTGAGGCGTTATATGTACAAGGGGCGTATACCATCTTGCAAAATTTTGTTTCAATATCTCTACCTACAGCTGTCATGGTAATCGATTGCGGGTACTTTCTGAAAAGCTCTTAATGAACATTATTCAAAAATAGAAGTATATATTGGCTTCGGAATATGTATGATAAGAACTTTCTTGTGTTAAATATTAACGTACCTTGTTAACATGTTTCGACCTATTTTCGGCCATCTTCGGAAATGGTCGTTCTTGGTCTTGGCGCCTCTTGTTTCCTGTTTGGGTGCGTTCGTAGTGTAGAGTCAAAGAGTGTATGTGTTTTGAAATTGAGTTGTGTGTTGAGAATATCGTTTGGGGTGTGTTTTAGTGTGTCTGTATATTTCGTATTGTTCTAGTGTGTTGAGTTTCTGGCTTTTTGGTTGGATGTGCAGTATTTCCATGTCTGTGTTGATGTCACTGTCCAACCAAAAAGCCAGAAACTCAACACACTAGAACAATATGAAATATACAGACACACGAAAACACACCCCAACGATACTCTCAACACACAACTCAATTTCAAAACACATACACTCTTTGACTCTACACTACGAACGCACCCTCACAGGAAACAAGAGGCGCCAAGAGCAACAGCGACCAGTTCCGAAGATGACCGAAAATAGGTCGAAACATGTTAACAAGGTACGTTAATATTTAACACAAGAAAGTTCTTATCATACATATTCCGAAGTGATACAGTGTTAAAAGTTGTGTAATCAAGATGTATATATTGGCTGTTACATTTAAAATAAGAGAGTTGGAGTTACTTCCGGTTAAACCGTAAGTAGAAAAAACTCGATAATACCATTATTGACTTCTTTGTATATTGTTATACGCACACACCAAGTTTCACGTCACTGAACGACATGCTTCAAAGTTATTTAGGTGGGACGGGATTTTTAACTAACCCTGTATAATTGAATAATATGTATGTAATGTATTTTTATATCATATTGAATGTCATATTGGACGTAATGTGACGAATTCGTCAGCCCCTGCCATCTAGCGACGGCGTCGTTTACGATGTCTCGTGTTGACAGCGATCGCCGTTAGAAAGTGAGACTTGAACACGAAGCAGTGAAGAGAGCAATCTTACGACAATGGGGCCAATATGCCTGTTTCAATAAAGGGGTACAGTATCCAAAGTGTGTTCTCCCATGGAAATCCCACGGCCTCACAATTTAATATATTATTTTAATGTACCGAAGTACATATGATATTTCCATGCAGATATTCTGCGTCATCATACGATGAAAGAGTAATGGAACGGAGAAAAATTCTCTCCGGCGCCGGGATTTGAACCCGGGTTTTCAGCTCTACGTGCTGATGCTTTATCCACTAAGCCACACCGGATACAACCCCGACGCCGGTTAGAATCGTCTCAGATTAAGCTCCAACTCTTGGGTTCCCTCTAGTGGCCGCCCTCTGCACTACGTCATAGATGTCTATGAACGCAAGACCGAAGTCCACACATGTGCTGAGGTGCACTCGATATGAGTGACTAGTTGGCCGGGATCCGACGGAATAAGCGCAGTCTTAAATCACGAAGTGATTTACGCATATCATATATTATTTTAATGTACCCAAGTACATATGATATTTCCATGCAGATATTCTGCGTCATCATACGATGAAAGAGTAATGGAACGGAGAAAAATTCTCTCCGGCGCCGGGATTTGATATGCGTAAATCACTTCGTGATTTAAGACGGCGCTTATTCCGTCGGATCCCGGCCAACTAGTCACTCATATCGAGTGCACCTCAGCACATGTGTGGACTTCGGTCCTGCGTTCATAGACATCTATGACGTAGTGCAGAGGGCGGCCACTAGAGAGAACCCAAGAGTTGGAGCTTAATCTGAGACGATTCTAACCGGCGTCGGGGTTGTATCCGGTGTGGCTTAGTGGATAAAGCATCAGCACGTAGAGCTGAAAACCCAGGTTCAAATCCCGGCGCCGGAGAGAATTTTTCTCCGTTCCATTACTCTTTCATCTCACAATTTAAGTTATTTTGACCTCTTACAGATAAGACAATAAGTGATACAGAAGCTGAAAATTGATCTTTTCAGAAAATATTAATAAACTGATCAATATCACTTATCTTGAAGGTCTGTGTAATCTACTACTTTGCAATATCGTCAGACTAACGAGATCAAGGTTGAGATTTTACTTTAAATAATATTGATCCATATGGAGCTCTTACGAGATCAGAGGGTATATTACGCCCTTGTAGTCCTTGAAACAGAAACACGTGCACCAGGAAAGTAGCAAAAGCTCGAGTGGAGTTGTAGTAATACAGACTTTAAGCTAAATAAAAAATAGATAATTAGAAATAGAGTGTACTGATCGCCGATAAGATTTAAATGTTAAAGATA